>NW_028141160.1:22174011-22398365 GCF_030444845.1 Prenolepis imparis
AAGCAGTGGTATCAACGCAGAGTACTCTCAGCGAAAATGTCGAGGGAGGTCATTATTTTTTGCATGTTTCCAATTTTTGCCATCATGTATCTTTGTAACTAAGCCTTAAATTAAAATTCTATTAAAGTAAACTCTACCTGAAATTAACCGAAGAATGTGAATTTATTATTATTTTATTTCCACAAGGCTTCGTTTGCGAAAAACCCTTTATTTTCAATCGCTTATAACTCGAAAATTATTGGTGTCTCGACATTTTTGCTGAGGAAAAATCATCTCCAAATGATCCCAGGAATCTGCACACGAATTTAGTCCCCATCATTCTGGGACACCCTGTATATATACATACATAATTTGAATATTTTGTTTTCAGATCAATGTGCTGTGTACTACAACTCCGCTACTGCACATATCGGTGAGTGAAAAATTGTTTATTTTATTAACATTTCTATAGCGGTAATAGGGGTGTGTGAAGCGTCTCACGTCTAGCTTCACACATACCTCAATTTGTCTTCGACTTTAACACAAACATCCTTTGAAACATATATATTTTCTCGTGAACATTGTTAGGCTTATTGTGTTAGTTAGAAAATTTAATAAAATTTAGATATTTTTCTAGTGTCATTTAACACATGGCTCACATTATCTACTCTTAACGCTAAACTGTTTAAGCTAAATGATATTTTCGCTATTATATTAAATATAACACATTATCATAAAATGTTTTATGAAATTATCTAAATAGAAATATGCACAATGCAGTTGTCATATTGCGGAATGCTTTACATGTTCGTTGTCTCAGATATTATATATGAAGACTATTATTCATTAGTCTAACAAGCATTTGATTGCATCGTTGTAATATATGATCAGAGAATTAAGAAAAAAACCGAAAATACAAGTGCATAAAATAAATACGCAATCTATTAAATAATTGTCAAACATAATTTTTTTTCGATTTATAGAAATCATACATTTGCATATTCTTCTTGTCATTTGTTTAATTCTTCCTTTGGTTCTCTGTAAAGCATTTTGAATGTTACACTTCTTTTCTTGATAATGATGATTTTTTGTAATTTTATAAGGTATTTGTTAGGTATATAACATATATACAAAGCGTCCCGATATAAAACAACGATATAAAAGTTAAAATTATTTTTAAAAATAATTTTATGTTAATCGGATAGTGATGTACGAGGGACACAACGAGGTAATTGATTGTAGCTAAATGATAAAGAAAGTATCAATCGAGAAAAATGTGTGAATAAGTCGAATATTGTGGAACACATGTCATTTACAAGAAACATTTATTATTTAAATGATCCACACAAAATGAAACAGCACACTGGGTGACGGCACGTTTTTGCTTCTGCAGATTATCCTTGTCAAGGTTAAATAGAATTTAGGGACAGGTCTATTGTATATAGGCATTGTCTATGTAGTGATAAATGAAACACGCTTAAAGTAACAAAAGAGACAAACAAAAAGGTCAAGAGAAATATTGCGACGTCGTCTCCAACGTCGAAAACTCGCAAAGAATTTGTAGTAATTTTACACGGTGTAGAAAATTTTATTTTATTCCCAATCAACAGTTTTCATTGAAGTTTATAGCGATTCCAAATATATAACTGCTGTTATTTATTATAAAAGAACAATGTAGGTACAAAAAGTTTAAACATTATTACTTTCACTTAAAACTTCTATGAAAAGATATTCTCAGGTAAGAGATGGAAAGAAGGTGGAAAAGTAATTATCCCAGGAATACAGCTAATATTTTCTTCAACTTTCGCGACCTGTTAGTCTTAAAATAAGACATATTTTTTGTCATGTTTCTGTTTCACATTTGTAGAACAATAACCGAGAAGCTGAAACAAATGAGAAAATGCAAGATAGTCACTGTCATAAATCCATAAAGAATCGTAATTTAGCACGTCAAATCGATGATGTTTACTATATTTCTCGTCCGATGGCGATAAAATTTTCTAGCGTTCTTAAAAATCTTCATGGAGGAAAATTTTTTTCAAGAAATTTTATAATCCATTAAGAAAAAAATCCCCTTTTACTTCTGTCTTTTACGACAATGTGTCTATTACAATGAATGCAATAAAAGTATAGTAATTCGAAATTACGATAATGCGTTTAATGAACCATATTATTTTCTTGTTTTTAGATTGATAATAAAAATTATTTTGCATATACTCATATACTATTTATTATATTATAGCTACTATGATGCAATTATATTATATGCTTCATGTATATGTAACAGATTAAAAATATTTTATTTTTTATTCGAAATTAACAAGTATATTAATATAGTGAATGAATAAATAAAACTTTTATAGTTTCCCCCCAAAAATGCAATAAAAATTAATTCATGATGAAAAATATTTTTTCGTGATCAAATATTAGCGTCGAAAAGTTGTGAGTTAAAAAACCATCGAAAATCATGGATAATTTAAAATGGATTATAATGTACGAGGAGCAAATAATTATTTTAATATATTTTTATTATTTAGTATTTAATATACTTATTTTATAAATTTTATTAACATACTTTTATTGTATTATAATTTACGCATGTACATATTAATATAATAGTTTGTATTTTTTGATGCACACTATTTTCTCTGAAATATGTTAGAAAGAAGTTTTTTCTGAAAATGTTTTAGTAAGAATTCAAGCATTGTTTTATTCCATGATAATCGAGATAAAACATGAATAAAAATATCATTTATTCTACATAATCTATTAATGAGCAAGATAATAATGTGAAAAACTATCGCAATAAATTTATGACAATTATAAATTGTATCGTATCACAAATCTATCAGACCTAGACATTCATCCAGAGATTTCATTTTAACGGAAATTCAAAATGAATTGGAGATGAAAGCGTATTTCTAACTCTGAAATTTATGAAATCAGCTATGAAAATAGGATATCCATATAAATATTCGCCGACAAGTTTATAAGTCCGCATTTAAGTCCGCTTTGACGGAAAAAAAGTAGAAATTTCTCGAAAATTTATATAATTTATCTTCAAGAAAAAGATTCGCACACGGCTGTACATAGTATCCCCATTTATTTCATTTTTACTATTCGTACATCTAAAATTATTGGATGGTCGTAAACGTTTTTCTCTGTAGTCGAGTCTTATAGTTCTTCGCGGTCTTTTCTTTATTTTAAATCTTTTAGTCACATATGCATTTGAATAATACGCGGTAGGTAAGTAAAACCGTCAAATAAAGAACAACAATTGAACACGGACCAACAATAAATAAAACCTAACCTAACCTAAGATGTTTCGGTATAACTAATGGGCATTTCGCGACTTTAAAGTTTCAACTATTACTTTATTCCTTTGTCCTCTTATGTTAGTCGCGGCGCAAGTCAGAGAGGTCACCAAAAGCACAGAGAGCACCAAAAGAATTACTGGAAAGAAGTGAAATTATACGACCCACTGAATTTGTATATTTTGTTTCCGGTCATTATTTTTTTTGTAAAAGCCCATTTTCAAACTTCAACCGTTTCAAGGTTGAAAAATGCTTTCTTTTCACATAAATATACCCTCCTTTTTCTGCGAAGTTTATGGATTTATTTTATTATCTCTTGTCAATAAAGCGAACAGCCAACAGACAGTTACAGAAAATAAATTACATGTTATTGAATGAAAATTAATGTGTACGACATTTGAATAAGTTTTTGGCGGAATGTCGTATTTATTTCAACTTGAATATTTAGGAGTTTGCTAGTAAAAAATTCTATTAATTCTATTAATTAAATTCTACTAATCAGTAAGTTTAATAATTTTATAGTTGTCATGCAGGTATAATGCAGGTATTTTATGTTAAATTCGTCTTTGAAACATGTGACAAGCATAATCGTATAACACACATTTATTAATTAGCTATAGCTATATGTGTGATTAAACTATAATTCCATAGATTAAATGACACGTTACATTTATATACATTGATATATATTAATTATATTTTTGGTTACATTGGTAAAGACAAGTTTTTTTCTAACGTTGCGATTTATACTAAATAGGCCGTAAAGAAATAAATATGCACATTTTGTAATATTCTAATACAAGAAATAATGAATGAAAAACGTACGAATAATAAAAATGAAGAGAAATGATAAGTTGTATTGTCGTGTATGTATATCTTCTTCTTTTTCTCAAGATAAATCAAATAAGTTTTCGAGAAATTTGTACTTCTTTAAAGTTTTCTAAAAATGTTTCACAATTTCTTCGAAATAAAATTAGAAGAATGAAAACTTTTAAGCAGCAGTTTTCTCGTGGATTAATAAAGATATTCACAAATTTAGGCAGATTTAGGATAATAAAATCATCTATTATCCTCCTATTAGACATGATAGAAAAACTAATTTTAGATCTTCATCAAAATAAATATCGATATTTTTTTCAAACAGATACCGAATATCACGATCAATTAAATGCACGCAGTAACTTTTGCTAAAATTAATAATAATGATATTAAAAAATTGCAATAATTATAATTGCGATTATATCATGACTATTAGATTTCATATTGTATAATTTTATGATTCATTAAAAATGATTGAAAATAAAATTAAATATTCTTTAGGATTAAAGATACATCAGAGTAATGTAAAGAGAAAAAATAACTAACGATCAATAACAATCAATTATCAATTAATGATCCATTATAAAAAATATTAGAAGTTGAAGATTACTGTTCTAAAAATATTTTTAAAAAAAACAAAACAATTTCCATTACATTACTAATAAAGTGTTCTTTGATATTAATAAAATATAATTATAGATATAAAAATTTATATCTTATATTTCAGTAAATAATAATTTTTTTGTTCCTAGAAAAAGAGAATCATTTAGTTTCAAATGATACCAAAGAAAATTTATTTAAGTTAATCAATCTGTAGGTTCTTAATCAGCTCCAAAAAAAGGATATATCGATTTCTTCTATTTTATTTTTTGATATATCTTATTGGGATTGGGAGCAATTATATTATCATATTTTTTAAATTTCGAGAAAGATTAATATCCGTAAAGCGAGTGATGAAACGTCAAATAAACGCACGATTCGTGTGTCGCGAAATCCGTAAATACGCGAAACAGGAACGTACGTATGTAAATCCGTTTAACGCTGATCTGTCAAAACGGGAACGGGACAGAAACGAGAGGCGGGGAAGAAATGTTTTGCCGACCCTGCGCGGAGATACGAATAATCGTGTTTCGAATTCGGGTTTCGCGCGGCAGAGCCGCTCTCTCTCTCTCTCTTTCTCTCCCTCTCTCTCTCTCTCTCTCTCTCTCTCTCTCTCTCTCTCTCTCTCTCTCTCTCTCTCTCTCTCCGCTATTACCATTATTATAAGTTGATGTGACGTGACGTAATGGGAGTTAGAGCCGTATGAATGGGCATAGAGCAACAAGTTGCCACTAAAAACTGGGAGTGAGTTCGTGAGTTGAGTTCTGCTCGTTACACCTCTATATGTAGTTCTTCCTTCCCTATACTATACGCCGTTCTCCGCTGTATACCCCCCTCCTCCCGCCCAGCCGCCACCGTTATAAACCCTCCGGCTTTTAAAGTATTCTTTTTAAAGCGGAACTGTCCTAATACAAACGTCACCGAGTCGTAATATTCCGCACGAGTAGGTATGCGACGAATCTTTATGTTTCTTCTGTCTACTTTATATCTGCAGCGTTACTATGTCATCCCTCTCCCTCTTCCTCTCTCTCTCTCTTTCTTCTCCCTTCTCTGTCTCTCTCATTTTTTTTCTTCTCCATTTTTTTCTTTGTATTCTCTCTTTTTTAACCATTGTTCAATAATAGCCTGGTGCTCAAAGAAAACCGAAACACATCGTAAAGTCAAAGAAAATGCAGCAAAATGCATAGGTAATATTGTAGAGAGGTCAAAGAAAACCGAAACACTACAATATTGTAACCGAAACAAATCGTAATTTTCATGGCATATGATCTGTCAATAAATCGATAAATCATACAATAATATTCAAAAAAATTTCACTGATTTTGAAAGAAAAACTGCTTATATATACATATATATAAATCATTTTTTTTTCTTTACATTTTTTAACTTCTTTTCTAACAGTGACAGCATCTATTACGTTTTCCAATCAAATGAAACAACTCTTTTCCATTGAAAAACATTTCTTTGGAATTAAGATTTTGGTTTCTCACTGTTAAGAAATATACCAATCAAGAAAGATACTTAAAAATATTTGAATTTATCCGAAAGGTATCTAAAAAACATAAAATTTTAAGTATCTGTGCATTGTGCACTTTCACAATACACATGTTAGGACTTTTATTACGAAACCTATTTGTTAGAAAACCTATCGTTAGAGCTATATATAAAACACACTTAAAATTGTCAGCAGATAATTATCAGTAGACAAATAATTAAATGAAAAAAAATAGATGTTTTCCGTGTATCTATTTATATTGCTTATAAAATAGAGTGTAAATATATATATTAAGTGTGTAGTTTTTGCGTCAATATTTAAATTAGAATCGCACAGTTGTATCAGCAATCTCTTCGTCAAAATATGAAATTTATCTAGCGACTAAATTTATTTTTACACACACACACACACACACAATCGCGATGATATATATATAGATTGATATAAACATACTTAATATAGAGATGCTAAAACAAAATCGCTGAATTTCATTTATTACTCGTGTTTATCGAGTGAAACTATTAATGATACAAATATATTATTTTTTTTTTATCTCAAGCATTCGCGCTTTCTCTTTTTCCGAAACGAATTTTGATGATGTCTCGATGCGCAGCAAATAATGACAACAAATAACGATAGCGATCACGCATCCTTGACAGTGGCCTTTGTGTACAGTCAATTTATTATCGATAACGGTTTTCATGGAGGAGATTCCGGCAACGAGATATGAGGTTTTCCAAGATATTTGAACATGATGGTGAAATATTGTTGCGAGACAGGTTATTCTCGAGTTATATTGACAAAATAGAGTGGAAAGCAAATAATAAAGTCAAAATTAAGTTGATTGCAAGTATCATTTATCCAATCCGTTATACACACATATATAATTAACAGATTTAATAAATATTTGATATTAATTTAATATTAATTTTAAATTTATCAATATCTTTATTATCTACTTTATATAGTAAATTCATCAATTTAATAGAGCAAAGATTTAATGGAACAGTTACATGCATGAAAAAATAGCCGAACTAAATAACTTGGATAACTTTATTAAAATCAAATTTGAGTTTATCTCAGAGTGTTTTTAAAAATATTTACAATATTTACTTTTTTACATTATAAAGTTTAACCTTGAATTTGTCACTTAATTTATAAGACAAAATATTTTTCTATAGGAAAAAAGAATTCTTTTTGTTACACATTTAATTAAAATTTATAGTTTAACTCTAAAACTTACTATTGAGGTCTGAGGCTTTTCGCATTATATTCTACAAAAAGCAAAGAACTAAAAATAATTATCAAACTGCGTCGTCAAAATTCTCAAAATCGTGCCGCTTGAGGTACTATTACATCGCATTATGTATATTGTTACGTTAAGTAATTGCACAATAATAATATGTTACATACGCAATAATAATAATACATAATGACAATACATTTCTACAGTTAATTAGGTTAAAGCGCAATGTGTTTATAATGATAAACGGCCGAGAGAGGTACGGAGGAAGAGGGAAAGTACGCAAAATTTCGCGATGTGCTGTTTTACAACGTACATACGTACGTACGTTATCGCGCGATATCTACGCGTTATACTACATATCGGATGGGCGGCAACCCGGCGATGCACTTATCCATCGTCGAATTATCGCGGTTCATCCGGATGATGGACCGTTCACCCGGTCGACGTAATCTCGCGCAATTTGTCACGAGGGCGAACTTTGTCGCGCGGAGAGAGAGGGAGAGAGAGAGAGGGAGCGTAACTTGCACGCGCTCGAGAGGTCGGAGTCTCGTTCGACGGTGCAAATGCGCACGAAAAAACGCACGAATTTGCACGGCGATCGAATTCCACGGTGACTTTTTACAAGGGATTCCTTCGACGAGGATCGAGGGCGGCTGTTTGCATTCCTATACGATCACCGGCGATTACATCGTCGCGATGTTGGCGTTGTTCGGTCAGATGGAAAAGCAGAGATCACCGATTGCGACGTGAGATGCCGGCTTCGATTTAACTGGATAATCTTTCGAGATGTTTCACTTTTTTTAAGTATAATACATATAATTGCGCTTTCGATCTTTTCTTATTGCTATACCTGTACGAGCCTATCTGTATGTTTGTTTCGTAAGCGATGACATAAGATTCTCTTGAATTTCAGTAACATGTGTATATCGATCGATATAATACTGTTTGACAAAGCTATTTCTTCGAAACTACTTAATTTTTTTCCAAGTATTCTGTCATTCCCCTGCGATGTGCTGGTTTCATTTAAATAAATTAAATTAATCATTAATTAAATAATAATGAGATTATAGTGAGATTGTGAGATTATAATAATGAGATCTTTTTTTAGCTTTTATAGACATTTATACGTTAAAGATTTTGCATTTCGCATTAACATTTTCTATGAAAAACTCCAAAGTTTTGGGCATAACACCATGTAAGGTGCTCTAAGCCAGGCATGTCGAACACGCGGCTCGCCGACACTTCTTGAACATCTTTTGGAAAATAGAATTTGAAAAACATAGTCTTTTAAAGAAATAGGTCTTTAAAAAAATCATATTTTATTTGTTTTTCGAAAATATGCGGCCCTCAGCTTAATACAATTATAATTCACGTGGCCCGTGATGAAAAACGAGTTTGACATGCCTGGGTTTAGGGCCTTACCTTCAAAACTTTTGATCTTTTATAGAAAATATCGATAGAGAGACTTATCAATTATTTATTATTTCTATTTGTATTCAATTATTGTACTGCTGAGATCTTTTTTACTCTCCATAGTCATTTTTACGTTAAAGATTCCATTTTGCATCAACATTTCCTAAAGGCCATAAGCAAATCGATCAATGACAGTCGAACATTCTTGTTACATTACAAGAATGCTTGACTGAAGACGGTATTCGAAGAAAGGACCGAAACGTTCAAAATAATTAGAGAAAAATTTAAAAATAAGTTTTTCCGTGCCCTGGGCTCTTATATTAGCCCTCTTTTCATACCTGATTTTTTATATAAAATATATTAATACAATAAAAAGATATCGGGCAACGCTCGAGGATAGTTTAATAACTGACTAACCGGCGTAAAATTAGTTTTGAAAATTTTGTTAAAAACTATTACACTGGACTTTTTATATTTATATAGACGCGCGTATGTTGCTGAAATTCCACGCGGTTCTCGTACCTATATCTCATATACAATACATCGAGAGCTCAATATGTGTGAAAACGAGCGGCGGCCGACATTACGCTTTCGAGAGACTTGACATTGACCTCTCTTCTCTAGAAATTATTCAACTCCGATAGCCGCGAGACGGTGTTGCGAAAGTTCTAAAGAACAGAGGGACGATGAGAGACAGAGAGAGAGAGAGAGAGAGAACGATAGCGTCGCGCGCGAGGAGCCGGATAATAATTGCCGCTACGGGCGATCGCCGGCGCCGTCATGCGAATTTGCACAATGTAGCAACACACGCAATTGCCGATGATTTTTTCATTTCACGAGGGGGGTATCGTGAAACGCGGCGGTTGTACATGTATACGTGGAACGCGGAACGGACGATCGCGCGGCGACGTACAGAAGAACGATAGCCGTGAGGTAGAGGTGCGCGAGATGGAAAGAGAAATGGATGGAAAACGAACGAACGAGAAAGATAGAGAGAGGGTGCGAAGAGAGAGAGACCGGGTATAACCGAGGCGATAAAACGCCCACACGTATACCACCTTGGTAACTGTCGCCGGGGCAATTGAATTAATGCCAGCCTACAAATTGAAGTCGGTGTGGGATCTCCGCGCGCCGAGAGGCTCCGTTGCTTCGATAATTGCTGGAAAGTGGCGCGCGTATTGCGTGAACGATCGCTGCCGACGCGATGACTTTTTTTTTTCAACGTAATAATATCGCGCGAGTATTATAAAATGCACCTTGTGTGTGTCGCGCGAGACGATTTTTCGCGACGCCGCCTTCACCGTTAGGGAGACTTGTCAAAGGTCTGTCTTGCTTTTATCGAGTTCGAAATTTATGCGAAGCGTTGTATCTTTCATAGGTAAAGAGTTAATGCGTCGAGTAATTTTACTGTAATTGTATGTCGAGAGATTAAATGTTTACAATTTTAGAATATAGAGACTCTTTTTTTTTTTTTAGCTTTTATCTTTACGTTAAAAATTCTGTGTCGGATCAACGTTTTCTAAAGGACGTAAGCGTGAATCGATCAAATGCGAAATGGATTTTTCATGCATAAATGACTGCTGGAAGCTGGAAAAGATTTTATCATTACAATCTCACAATCTCATCGTTAAACTTCGTTTAACTAATGATTAATTTAATTTATTTAAATGAAATTAGCATTGCAGAGAAATACAGAATGCTTTGAAAGAAATAAAGTGGTTTCAAAGAAAAAAACTTTGTTAAACAGTATTATATTAGTTGATATACACATATGGTACTGAAATTCTGAAGAAACCGATCTTAATATTTCATCACTTGCGAAACAAACGATGATAGTTTGAGTACCTACCGTCGAATAATTTTATGATGGATGTATAATATTGCGAGATTAAATGTTAAAATTTTACAATAGAAAATAATTCTTTCATAATGATTTATTATGTTTGGTATAGTGAAATTAAAATTCTATTTTTATTCTACTTTTATAGAAAATTCTAACTTAGTTACGACTAAAACTTTTTCGCATGACTTTAACAACGAGATTAACCATAGTAATAAATTGAAATAAATATTTTTATATATAATTTATAGTGCATTTAAGAAAAACTAATATACGTCTAAAAGTTTTATAGAGAATTTAATATAGTAAATATCATTCTTACTAAAAATTATAATATCTATAAATAATTAACGATATTTATAAAGATTTATCCTCGTTTCTAAATGCATAATTATTATTATATCGATGCACGCGAGGATCAGTTGCAATTAGTTTGCAATACTCTCTCTCGCATTCCATAAAAGAAACATTTTTTTTTATAAATGTGAATGAAGAAATGCTTGCACATTCTCTCTATTTTCGTAATTTTACAAAAAAAAAGAATATATTGTGTTGTACGTGCTTTTATCAAAATATTTTGTATAGATTTTTTTATGCAATTGCTGCAAAGTGCTCCTATCAAAATACATTGTTTTTATTTGTACTAGTATATTGAATAATGTATTTTGTGGCAGCACACATTCTTTTCTTTTCTATATATTGTAAAAAAAGTATGTAAAATTATTACACTTATTGTCCATGTAATTCTCTAACATTTTTCATAGTGTATATACAATCATCCTCCTTATAAAAAATATAAGCTGAAATGTTTTTCTCTTTTTTAATTATTAGAAGGTTATTTCTTTTTCGATATTACAATAGAAACTAAGATGAAAGATTTTTGCACATTTTTGAATATACCTATAAACACCTACTCAATAGGTGGTTCTATTCAGTCAAAATTCTTTCAATCCTAACACTTGTCAGTCACATTTTCTGAGTTAAATTAAAAAATAGAAAACAAATGAATTTTCTAAGAATAAGTTATAGAAATCGGTCCTTTTTGAAAATGTTTCTATGGCTCCGGCTTCTTTTGCTGTTAGAATGAAAAAAGAAGATTGATGATTTCTAGCTGTGACCAAAAATTGATTATTATGTTCGGCTAACTCCCATTTTGTTCTCAAATTAAACTTTTATTAACTTGAAAAAAGATGATTTATAGGAAGAATATTAATACAAAGAAAGGCAGGGTTGGCCGGAAAAGTCCAGTAAGTGGAAAAAACCATGGTAAATTCCGGTTTTTACCGTCTCGGACTTTTTTATCAAATGGAATAAACTGGCAAAAACTATAAAAATGATTACATTAAAATATATTTATATAATTTTATGAAAAAATATGCGTTTGCTTTAATTAATAAACCATATTAATCACTATGATTAAAAAAATAAGAGAAATATAAAATCTTCTTTAATTCAAATTAATATATAAAAGACATTTTTTTAAACTTTAAAGATATAAACAATTTTTTAATTTATTTTATTGTTTTTATTAGAAAGTACCAGTTTTTGCCGGTTTTTTCCGGAAAATACCGGTTTTTATCACTGGCATGGACTTTATCCAAAAAATGTGGAATTTTGCCAACCCTGAAGAAAGGATATAACGTTTGTCACATTTCTGTACTAATTAAATTATTATATATTGTATATAATTAACCCAATATATATCTTAATACATCACTTATTTTTAAATCTGCTTTTGAGTTTTTGCAAGAGTGCAAATATTAAGTGCAGTATAGAGATACTATGATTTGAAAATAATAATACACGCAATATTTTTTACAACAAAATAAAGTGAATTAATTTCTATTACACTTTCGATACTTGTCGATGTATATCGCGTAGAATTCTTTGAAACGCAACGAATAATTTCACTTAAAAAAAAAAAAAGATTTCAAGTCAATCTCTCGAACATCTCGCGGTTCTCGAAATCTGTTCGAATATATAATGAGAGAGAATTAATCAGTCTCTCTCGCGCGGGGACATTTCTATATTCTTCGTATGACGATGTCGCGACGACGGTGCCTCCTTTATTTAGCGCGGTGTCGCGACGACGCTGTATACACTTTCCTCTCCTCCGGTGTCGGATGGTCAGACGACACACTATACGTCTCGTCGTCCGCTTCGGGCGTTTCCACGAGAGAACGGGCGACCTGGGCTCTCCGGCCGGCGCCGATCGACGAAAGGCGTTGCCCCGATCATCCGTCCGTCTGTCCGTCCATCGCGTTTCCCATGGCCGCGTAAATCGCCGCGCGCCTGGAAATGTTCGCGACAGTGCGACGACCGGGCGGAAGGACGACGCCGGGAGAGAGAACGTGTACGCGGACGAACGAGGGGAGAGACCCAGCTGGAAACCCGGCGCGGACGAGCTTTCGATCGCCCCCACGGCTTAGGGCGGCTGAAACGAAATCGGTCCTAATGAAACTTTCCCCGTCTCGCTCACTCGCTCTCTCCTTTCCCCTATAGTCGATAGTTGTCCGCGTCCGGCGACTCGCTCTTCGCGCGAAAAAACGTATTATGTTACACTTTTTTTCTCTCTCTCTCTCTCTCTAGAATCTCCATCCTTTCGTGGATTTCTTCGGGTCTGAATCGAATCGATTCGTACGTTTAGACGAGAGAATTTCCGTAAAAAGAGACAATCTTTCGTCAATTATATATTCTCCGGGTTGGTTGTCATCTCTCACTCTTCATCTCCGACGCTTCGATTTTATTTCAATTTTCGAACAATTCTTGGAATTTTTTTGTGGAGGGAAAAATTCGCGGCAAGGAGATCGTGATTTTTTTCCGCGAGAGAAAAGGTAGAACGATCTCTCGCGTTAAAAGCCTTTAATCTAGCGATCTCGCGCGTAATCTCTCTCTCTCTCTCTCTCTGTCTAGCTGCCTTTCCGCAGAGGCGTGCGCGAAACGCTTAAAATCCTCGATGTGTAACGCCTGTTTTTGCGCCACGGTTTGCGCGTCTTCCTGATTCGCGAAGCGAATGACTGCGAAACCAAGAGCGCGTTTGTGTAATAGAGAGAAGAAGAAGAGAGAAGGAGAAGCGCGTGAGTGACGCGCGAGAGTCGTCTCTCTTCTCTCTGGTAAGGCCTGGTAAGGCCTTGCACGTTGCACGGTCTTCCGCTCGGTGTCTCGACTCGTTTCTAATTGGTCGCCAACACCCCAGAACCCGCGGATCCCCCTTTAATCATGACCGCGATCCGCTATCGATTGACGTGCCGATCACGCGCCTGCGAGATACAAAAATCTCAATGAGGGAAATTCCACGGTGTCGACCTTTCTCCGTCGCGCGATGCCGTTCCGATACTGGTCGCCGATATCTCTTCTCTACGTTCCACGCCCTATACAACTTCTCCTCGTGTCTTGGGTGTTTTTTTTTTTCCTTTAACCTCGCTCTCGCCCGGGATAAATTTAAATATATACGGGAATTTTCATTTAAAGTCTAATCACCAAGAGATATTTTAATATCCTTAAGAGAGATGACACGTAATTAAACTGTTATTAAACGGCGAAAAATCGACTTGTGAGAAGCGACATCGTTCCGAAGGAGAACGATGCTGCTCTCTCGCTGGCTGCAGAAAACGCGAAGGGTCCAATATTGCGCGCAATTGCGGCCTCTGCTCCCTTTATTTCGCTCGACGATCCGGGATGTGGCAGATGCTCGTTACCGGATACCGGATTTTCCGCGCGACGACGTTATCGCACGGCGGTATAAGAGAGAAAGAGACGGCGAAAGGACAGAACGAGAGCGAGATAGAGAGAGAGAGAGAGAGAGAGAGAGAGAAGGAACGCGAGCGAGTCATCGCTTTGATGACTGACGCGTCTTATCGGAGGCTGATAATTTGTATGCTGCGCTTATATGTATGCCGCCACTTCCAAGTTATACTTACTTGGACGAAGTTACTATACGCGACGACGAGAGTGAGCGCGTATAGAATGTAATTTAACCGGCAACCTCCATGGCAATGCGTGTCCAAAATAGGTACGCGCGAACAGTTAAACGAGATTGCACCACCTGTCGCGCGTCGCCAACTTTTGGCAGGCTGTTTATAATAGTCTTGGTGACGAATTGTCACCGAAATATTTTTATCCCTCCCCTATCTTTTCTCGCGCAATTGTGACGGGGTTGTGATTGCGAGGCATAGATTTTTTGTTTGATTTTTCCAACGTTTCGTGAATATTTCAGCTCACTTTATCAAAGAGAAACAGTCTGATATGAAGACTAAGTAGCAGGTGATTGTTTACGAAACGTTGGAATCAAACGACAAATCTACACGATACAAACCCGAAAACCAATTCTAATAATTTCTAATTCGCGATAATCGATAAAATCTTCGTCCGCGCATCATATCCGAAAGAGGGATTTGCGAGCGAAACCTTTATTCGCGCATAGAGAAACCAAAATCGTGCGAAACGTAAAATGAATCCACTTTTTGAGAGACACATTATATACCCGGATATCGCCGCATGTTCGTCGTCTCGCGTTCTCGTATTAATTGCTCATCTCGGTATCTCTATTGTTCGGAACTATCTCTGTATCTAAATGAATTACTCGCGGACGTGAATTATTCATGAAAGAGGTTCTTAATCTTCTTGATTTTTAAATCATGGGGTATTTAAGAGGCAATTAAGGCGAGTATTCGAGGCTTACATAAATTTGTAGATTACTGAAAACGTTGATTTTTTTAAAGAAGTATAATTGATGATAAACTGCGCGCGCGAGGAGAACGGAAAAGGGGAGGAGGAAGGAGGCTCGTCGATCCGGGGCCTAAAATTCCGGTCTATAGAGAGAGAAACGGGCGATTACACACGATGGTGACGTGTAGTAAAGCAGTAACTGCCGGCTAGTAGTTTATTAGGCATGACGGTACCGCGGCACGATCGTGTCTTATACACGCCTCTCCTGTAATAGGGTGCCCCTGTTCTCTCGCTCGTACGCCATGCGTCGCGTGGACAACGAAAGATGTTCACGTCACTGCAAAATGATGCGATCATCTACTCCAAGGTAACGAAAGAGCGAATAAATAATATAACAGAGATGTATAGAGAGAATGACTCTTATACAGGATATATATATATTCTGTAAAAAAAATCTAACTTGCATATACAGGGAGGTTTCAGGAGGAATAATCAGGCATTCTACAACATGATTGTATACACACATCATTTTAAGCAAACAAGTTTATAAACATGTGTCTTATTCTGGATCGTTATAAAGATACGTCACGTTAATAAGTCATGTGTTCGTTATTGTATAACAATTTATTGTATAACAATTTAACAATGAATCGTTCGCGTTGAGATGCACGCAGTGTATCTCCCCGTCGCTTGCGCGTGACGTATGGTGCCACCGCCACCACCATCACAGCGCTTCTGATTCTGTAAAAAAGATTTATACCGTACATATATATATATATATATATATATATATATATATACACTTAATATTTTTTTATAAATTTTTTACAGAGTGATTGATATTTAAAAATAAATTTAATTTCTTAAATTCTTTTGATAATTAAAGTAAAAGACTCCGACGTGTGGAATATCACAAGCAAAGGGTGGCGAGTTAATATTAAGAACCTAGGGCGGAAAACTGTGCGCAAATTATTCCTTCTTGATAAAATATTGTTTATTTCATAATGTACGTTTTAATCTTAATTTCAAGCTATCTTCAGCAAATAATAAAATTGATTTAATCATGCGTTCATCTTTCCCTGAGGAATATCCACGATAAGGGTTACATTTTCTAAAATCCTTTTGATTTATCTTAATTCTTTTATACGTAAAATAACAAGAAGAATTTATGCATAAAACAAGATGTTTTTATTTTTGAAAAATCATCTCATTCTCCGGTTTTTTAGTGAATTTTAGTTATTCCGGAATCGATTTTTATCACGAGAAATGACGATTGCTAAAATACATCTTATGCTGACAATTTTTTTTCTTCCGACACTCTCCAAACTTATTCTTTTACACCATACGCCTGCCGTATACCTGCGTGTCTGTGCGTATCATTCTATTATACGGAGGAGAGTTTAATCGTTTTTTTTCCGCGATTTTCTTTCCGTTTTCTTTCTTATTACAGTAGGAGTACTTTAGTTTTTAGTAATTAAAATTTCGATGTCGGTATCCTTCAAACGGCCACAGAATTTGTTTGACAATGAACTGACAGTCAACTAGTAAAATTTATTTAACTTCAACTTACAAATTTGCCAAGAAGTGGACTTGGTTTACAATCTTTCCTTAACCATGGCACGCATACCTTTCCAATCACACATACCTTCCTGTATACCTGTTCAATAATCCTTAAACCTATATCTATTCAACTGACAGTCAAACTTTTAAAAAAATATTCCTTAAATACAATAAGTTACGATTCCATAGAATGTCTGCCGTAAAGTTAGAAAGGCGCCGTGAGATCCATTTAGCCATCTTTCTCCCACAGTTCCCGTAGAGAATAACAATAATTGCTCTGTCTAGAGTTAGTTGTTAGTAGTAGTAGTTAGTAGCAGACAAAAGAATTTTAGATATCAGGTATTGGACTGGCATCCTTGTACGCGCACCGGCAGGAATGGTGTCCGGCGCGTACAATGCCGGTTACAAGTACGCGATTAAGGCCCATTTCTACCAACATCGGTTAACTTTAAAACCTCCGGTTAAACTATCTTTGTCTCTTTTTAAAAACGTAGCTGAAAAAAGACAAAGATATAGTTTAACCGTAAGTTAAAATTAACCGACGTTGGTAGAAACAGGCCTAAGTGTGACATTTTAAAGCAATCAGTAATAGTTGAAACGAAAGAATTCTGACAGACTATAATACCATCGTTGCACAGTTTCTTTGTCAATATGTTAATTTCATAGTTGCTGTAGAGAAGCTATATATAAATGGTTTAGTCTAAGTGTATACGTCATATTTTACAAAATGAATTTCACAATCGCATTGCAATATTTGAAATATTATTTATAAAAATACCTTATGTATATATAATAGTCATTTCTGGGGAAATTATTTACATTTGAGCGATCTTTTAAAAATATTTCGTATATTGTTTTGAAAAAAACTCGTAAAGAATATGTTTCGTGTTAACGATTATTTCTCTTCATTTTTAAAGTTTCATAGTTTCGCATTTCAAAAATATTTACCATGTTTAAGCCATTGAAGGAATTTTTTAGAATAAAAGATTTAAGTTACTATATGTATAGTTGTAATGACACATCTGTTAGAATATCGCAAACAGTAAAGACCTGTTTCTTTCAACATCTGTTTCTTTTTAAAATTTCTTTGTTTTTCTGTTTAAGAAAATCTGCTAGACAGTTATTTAACATCTTTTTGGAGTCAATTCATTTTATTTATTTTATTTGTTTTGTTTACATATACGGAAATGATATTTCTACAACCTGAAATAATCGAAACAGAGTACAGAATTGAACGACAAAAAAAAAGAAAAAATCAAATTAATAATAACTATATTCAGAGTCGATGAATTTTATAACTCTTGAAGACTCAAAAACTCTCTCTTTAATATTCTTCGTAAATAATTTCATTCTTGTATTTTGTTTCTGTCCGACACGAATAATCTCTATTTAAAACTTAAGAATAAAAAATAAAAAATTTATATTTGAAAATTAAGAATAAAATTAATACACGTTCAAGGTATGTTTCGAATGGCGACATCGCCTTGCCCTCGCCCCGACGCATAACTCTTGAAGATTCAAAAACTCTCTTTAATATTCTTTGTAAATAATTTCATCTTTACGTTTTGTTTCTGTCTGACACGAATAATTTCTATTTAAAACTTAAGAATAAAAAATAAAAAATAGAAAATATATATTTGAAAATTAAAAATAAAATTAATATACTCTCAAGGCACATTTCAAACGGCGGCTTTACCTTGCCCCGTCCCGACGCGTAACTCTTGAAGATTCAAAAACTCTCTTTAACATTCTTTGTAAATAATTTCATTTTTATGTTTTGTTTTTGTCCGACACAAATAATTTCTATTTAAAACTTAAGAATAAAAAATTTATATTTAAAAATTAAGAATAAAATTAATACTCGCTCAAGTCACATTTCGAACGAATGGCGACTTCGCCTTGCCATCACACAGACACGTTACGATCGATGTAGAGATATCAGATAGATTTGTGGCAAATGTGTTGTGCAATATGACGTAATTGGTTCTCTCCACCTCTCCTCGAATTTCGTATATATACATATATACATACATATATACATCGTACGCAAAATTGCGCAAATTTACGCCGCTAACCTGGCAAGAGGACGTCGCGTTGAGCTGGCCGCTCTGCTCGTGGACAGGAAGTGCGAGACTGCGTGCGTTAAAATCCGAAGCGCGACGGCGACCGACGGAGCCTCATCATGGCTCAGCGATTCGAAGACCGCAGAGCGAGTCATGTGACCGTGGAAGAGGAAGCCGTTGAATCCGCGACGCCGTGCCGCGACTACACGGGGAGATAACGCGAGAGAGAGATATATATATATAGAGAGAGAGCGGGCTTCGCGATCGAGTTTAATGGCACCGCGACCGCGCGTGATCGCCATCGCCAATCCCTCGATCCACATCTATCTTCGCGTGCGCGAGCTAATCTTCATTTTCTACTCCATAATCCTATATTCCTGTCGCGGAATACGATCGGAATTAATTTCGCCGCAACAAGTCATCAGCATCGAATATTTTAATCCGCATTAGGATAAACGTAATAAACAATTTTTTTTATATATTACGGAGTTTTTTTTATAGAGATATAGAAATATAATATGTGCTAAATACTAATGTCACAATTTTTTATATATTACGAAGTTTTTTAATAGAGATATATAAAAATATAATATGTGCTAAATACACTAATATGTCCGGCATATTTCAGAACAAGGAGTTGATATAAAGTAAATAATTTATCTTAGAGCGAGAGCTATATTATAATCTTATATATAATTTTCTACTTCATAATCGTATATTCCCCCTTTTCGGAATATGATTGAAATTATGAATGTAAAAATCTCGCGAGTTAATTTGATGATGAGATATAGATCAACTTCGAATGTTATTGTTTTTTTCAGAAATAAATCTACGTTTATCTCTCTTGTTGTAAAAGTGATCCCAATGTTAAATGCGTCAACAGCTTTATTGTACTTTAATTTAGCATCTTCGAACAATATTTATATTTTTGTTTGGTCGTTCAACTTTAAAATTATTTTATATATTGTTTTTATAAAAATTATCGTTTCTATAAAAATTAAATTTAACGCTTCCGTTTTTCAGGAAAAGAAGAAGACGAACGACGATGCAAAGGCTGCACAAAGTAAGTGAAAGTTTGCTTCAGAAGATAAAAAAATATTTTCTTCTAAAGATAACATTTTCTTTAACAATCTTTGATGAATACGGAATGCAAAGGTTTTGCACATATTTATAACACCTTATCTATGCATTCGAGAGAAGGGCTACTTTCTCTTTTACTACAGCTAACCTACAAAAAGGTCAAGCTATTAAACGACATACTGTATTAATAAGGAGTCTCTAATTATTCGAGCTGCTCGATTTCGGAAAATCGCGCCGAAATGCAAACAGCTGTTCATCTCTTTTTCAACGAACCGCAGCTTTTGTACATATTATTACCGAGATTCGTTCTTGTGGTGCGATGCAGCCACTTATTCGTTAAAAAGCCGTGCTTTTCTTCACTTTGACGCGATCTTTTTCCGGTACCTTATACAAATCTCAAATGTCAGCTGAGGCAAGATTCATCAAGCCTCCTACTTTAATCGCCAACGCTTAATTTTAATTAAGATCATCGATTTGTATAATAAAATATCTCCTTCTTACATCTTTTTGGGGGGATACTCTTTATAGAGGATTTTATTCGCCGGAGGGGAGAGGAGAGGAAGAATGATACGTATATATAATTCACACATCGTACTATTTTGCAATGGGTAGAGTCGCGAACTCTCTTGGAAATTCAGCGGGAAGAGAGAAAGAGGGAGAAAGAGGTCTCTCTCACGATCGTTATTTCCTCTCCGTTCTGGCGCGCGATCGCGAAGCGCATCACGAAAGAATCGAACGTCGCGTCCGCTTCGCCGACCAACCAACGCGGTATTGCGCGGCGTAGCTCGGCAGAGAGGAAACGGCCAAGAGGAAAGATAGAGATGCCCGCGGGGCGCTTCCTCGCTGGACGCCGCGGTTCTCTCCTCGTGACCGGAAGCGACGCGGGTCTCGAGCCAGGAACTCGGCGATCTCGTCGATTCCCTCTCTCTCTCCTTCTCTCTCTCTCTCTCTTTCTTTCTCTCTCCCTTAACGGTATATATCGCGGCGATCGATCGCGAAGATCGATCCTGCGGTATACGTTCCCCCATCGTGCTCCACAATCGCCGAGGTACCCGCACACACACACACATATATATATATACATATACATATACACAGACACACGGATACACTTTTCGTGTCGTGTGTGCCGGTGCGAAACACGTCCACGACGAGCCAAAAGGGAAAGAGAGAGAGAGAGAGACGGAAGTGGAGAAATGGTGAAACGGAGCGAGAGAGAGAATCGCCGCGTTCGCGATGGCGCTTTGCACGCACACACCGATAGGGATTTACGAGCGGTTTCGGGCAATCGCGAATAGAGATTAGGCCGGTAATTAACTATGGATCTGGTCTGCAGGCGAGTTCGCGAGAGGCGAGTAGGTAGGTAGGTAGGTAGGTAGGTAGGTAGGTAGGTAGGTAGGTAGGTAGAGAGAACCGTGGAGTCGGGTCGGCCCTATATACATAAGTGACCCCGGTTCGCGGGAGCCGCGCTGATGAGGGAGAGCGAGAGCAAGGGGAGGGCGAGAGGGGGAGGGAGACAGATAGAGGCCGCGCGTCGAGGGAGTAAGAGGAGAGAGAGAGAGAGAGGAGGAGGAGGAGGATGGGGAATATCGGGCGACGCGAGAGAGAGAGATGGAATCGCGCGGTCCTACCGCCCTTTACATGGGACCAACGCTATGTACGCGGCGACCGACCGACCGTCGTGTGATCCGTCCGTATATAACCGCGCGGCAACGGTTCCTCCGCGCCCCGGCGTTACATAGCATACCGCGCCACGGCTGCCTGCCGGTACATACACCTACGTTATATACCTCTCGCGAAGCGAGAGGGTGGCGGCGACCGGGTGTAGGGCGGGACGAGGGGGAGATACGTTAGATATACCGCGCCACGTCGTCCGAGCCCACGTCGTGGCGCGCGTATGTGCGCGTTCGCGGACGTGAAAACGTACACTCGCGCGCGCGAGTATATATAATATATATACATATATATACTCGCGGTATATATGTGCTCCACGTTATATACCGCGATAGGTATGTGCGCGCGCTAGGATCTACATATGTGCTCGGGTGCGCCCCAAAAGGCAGACGTGCCTGGCATCGACGAGGCCAGAGGCGCACCACCGCTCTCTCTCCTCCGCCGGCTCGATCTCTCCGTATCTCGGTAGATCGACGCCTAATGCCGCGGACACCGGTGGAGATGAGAAGAGAAACGGTGGCGCGCGAGGGGGGAAGCGACGCGAAGGGGAGCAACGACGAGCCGCGGCGGCGGCGGCGGCGAAGCGAGGCGAGGCGAGACGAGGGGGGCGGGGGCGACGGCGGCAACGACGGTAATGGTGGCAGGGGACGTGGGGAGGACAGGAGAGGGCTTATATGGGGCCAGCCGCGGGAATATCCTTCGCCGTTCTGCGAATTAATCGCGCGACCCTCCGCCTCGACCCCCGGGTGGGTCCCCCCCTTTCTCCCCCCGCCCGCCCTTTCCCCGTACCCGTCCGCTTCTCGTCTGCTCCGCTCGACCTTTCCATCAACCTTCTCCTATCCTCTCCTCTCTTTGTACCGCGCCTCGAACACCGACGTTCGCGATTCGTCCTTGCTACATCGTCGTCGTCGACGTCGTCGTCGTCGTAGTCTTCGTTTTCGCCGTCGTCATGGTCGTCGACGTCACGCAAACTTCTTCTTCTTCTTCTTCTTCGTCAGGCACACGTACTACGTTTTCGCTTTTCGTGAGAAATTCGCGAGATACCGTGAACTCCTCCATCCAAGTTGATATCAATTTATCTCGGGGAGAGCGCGGGGTCTTTTCTCTTTTTTCTTTTTTTTTTTCTCTACTACCTCGTCCCACGCGAGTTCGCGTGAAAAATGTACGGGGAGGAAAAACGAATAAAAGAACGCACGCACGCACGCACGTGTGCGTACATGCGCACGCGTGTACACCGGCGTGACCGTTTTAATTTTCTGCCGTCCGCGTTTTGCTACGCGCATTCGCGCCGTTACCGCCGCAACTTTACTACTTGGAAGTTTCAGAATGCGGAGTAAAAGAGAGAGAGAGAGAGAGAGGGAGAGAGTCTTCCCGTTCCACTAAGAAATAGGTTCTCGGTGTACATGTTGTTTCGAGTGTAGTGGAAACTCGCCGTATACCGCCCGTTCATTCATGAGCTTTCAACTGCGACTCGTTGAAATCGTGGAAACTTCTTCAGAACTTTCATGGCCGGATTATCCGCACGATTGATTCTCTTTACGCGGACCCGTCGTATATGATTGTATATATAGCCGGGAGACACGTCGTATGGAGACTTTTTTCTTAACTGCTCTCACTCGCTCGCTGCCTATTATTGTTATCAACGATCAGATAAATGAGACACGAGACTTTCGTCTTTAATAAAATATGTATAAACGAAGCTGCAAAGAGACCAAAGGAAAAAATGTGATATAAATAAGCTTGTACTTTTTAATCTTTAATTTTAAAACTCTTCCCGATCGGGAACAATCGAGTGTAAAATACTTTTAATTCTTCTAGTATTCAATAAATAGTTGATGAAATAATGTAAAATAATATAATAACAAAATAATAAATATTTTTTGAAAAAGAGAATCCAAAATCGGGCTCCAAATAATAAATATAAATAGCTAAACGCAGAGAGTCATTGTGAACCAGGATGCGCAGGGTGGGAGTTTTGCCAAATACATATTCTTTTCGAGTGAAAAATTTATTATTCGAAAAGAATAAGACATATTTGGCGACTCCCACCCTACGCATCTCGGCTCACATTGGCCCTTTGCATTTAGCTATTAATATTTTTTAATCATTAGCTAAATATTTTTTAATCATATATTTTAGCATCTACATATACACAGACAAGCATAATGAATTATTTTAATTCTTAATCGCAATCAATCTCTTCCAAAATATTATTTCTCCGGACGCCTCTCATGAATACATCGACGATCGAATTATTATTCCCGACAATCTCGCTGAAAGAGGCCGATTTGAACGAAGAAACGATATCGGTGGAGAGGAAAGTAAATCGTCGAAGAAACTTGTAAGGACCAGAAATTTCTTACATATGTATGCGCGCCGGGTTTCCCGCCTGGCAACAATTTAATCAGCGCGCCAATTTCATCAATCCTTCCGCGATACACCGGTACCACCTCGCGATACCTCAGGAACGCGGTACACGCGCGGACGCAAGGACGGCCGAGGGAGGAAGCGGGCGGGGAAGGGGGAAGACGGCGAGGCAAAGGGAGAGATAGTAAAACGACGAGAGAGCGTATGGTGATGGACTGAAACCGGTGCGGAGAGGAGGATGCGTTTCCACACAATTTCGTTAATGTTCCGTTGCTCCATCCTGTCGAGCCTCTGTCGACGATTCTTTATCGCGCGGCTTCCTTGATTCTTTATCGCGCACACAGGTTATCTAGGAAAACGGGAAGACTTCTCGAACATCATCGTTTATCGTCATATCATGGATATATATCGCTATTGTTCGCCGAAATACGTGTCCACGTCCCGTCTACTTTTGTACTTTGCCTTCTACGTTTTCCGTTTCTTAATACTTGACTTTATCTATATCGGGAAAACGGGCTGGTTTGACGGGCTAGGAATTTTTTCAAACCCATATTATTATCGTCATCTCCGCGACCATTATGATCGATATGCAACGAAACCTGGATTTTCGGCGCCGATATCGATAAGCCTTTACGCTTCGTGGAAGCTGGAGTAATCGGAAGAGAGAGAAGGCGGAGAGAAAATTCCTGTCTCCGTCTTTTGTCATTATTATAATCCGAATATGGTCATTATTATAACGATCTCGTGAATAATCCGCGATTTTCAGGTAAATCATTACGTCACGATATAATGCAACACGTACTTACACAGACATACATAGACATATAGACAGGCATATTCCTTCTCTTTTCGAAAATATAAAATATTGCGCCTAATGTATACTTGCATCGTGTCAATTCAGGATTCATTATCCAGTCATTTAATCGCTATATGATTCAACGTTTCTCGGAAAACAGTGAACAATCGTTATTTAGCGATTAATGAGCTTTTAAGAATTAGTTTATACATATACATATATTACTTTAGTTTCGAAATATTTACATTTAATATCGATCGGGAACTGCCCACCTTTGCTTTACCTCTTTTCTTCTCTCTTCTTCACCAGCCTCTTCTCTCCTTCCCTCCCTTCCTCCCTCCCATCGCAACAACAGCGGCTCGACTAAACTCTCGTATGTGCGCCCATAAACGTAAGTAGCGCGAAGCTCACTAATTAGCGTGTGATTAATGACGCGACTGTAGGGATAAATTGCGGCCTAATAGGCAGCGGCTCTCTCTTTCTCTCTTTTTTCTTCATCTTTCTCTCTCTCTCTCTTCTCTTCATTTCGTCGAGTATCTCCGGTATCGATACTATTATCCGACACGATGACGATACGAGAGAAGCGATGAAGCGCAGAACTGGCGTCGGAAAGCTACATACACACCGTCGTTCGGAAAATACGAGGAAACTCAGCAGAGGGGCAGACTTACTAACGTTCAGGAAGTTCGAACTCGTGAATTCCGAACCGCTCGAGCGCGAGAGGTCACCGTATCGAGAGGTCGTTATCAGCTTTAATGATCTCGCGAGCTACCCGATACGCGCGTCCGTTTTTTTCTTCTTTTCTCTCTTCTCTCTCCCTCCCCTCCCTGTCTCTCTCTCCTCTCTCTCTCTCTTTTTCTGTGTTCACAATTTTTTCTTTTCCACATTTCTTGGCTGGAATAGCTGGCAAACTATTGATGGCCCTGCAGGGGAGGCTCATCATGGAAGTGTTATAAATAGTGAATAGAATAGAATATATAGAATAGAACCAGGAGGTCAAGTAGAATTAGGCCTCAAACGAAATTCTATCAATAGATCAATAAAAATTCTTAGACACATTTTTGGGCATATGTTGACTCGTGCCATCTGATTATGAGCGTCCCGATGAACTTAAATTCACATCATTTCGTTTTACAAAAAAGGTAGCCGCTCATTCATATTTCAATCTCGAGTATATCTTATTATAGTTTAGTGAAAACTAGGTGAAAACGGATTTGAGTAAAAATGAATGTAATTTAGAAAAAGCTAAAAATTACTTAATTCTATACTATATACTCTATATAAGAGATATTGTAACTTTGTGTAACTATGAAAATATTAAACATTTACGGAGCTATGTTTTTATAGAGAATGAAAACCCTTTGCCGATTAAGAGACGTCAAACGTTTAAAAAGATCACACTTCTCTAGGATTATCACCAAATAAATATTTCGAAAATATTTTTGTATAGTATATCACGGAAATATTTGTGAAAAAAATATATATTGTATATACAGAGTGAAAAGTAAATAGTGATCATTATTGAGATCCGCTCAATCAGCGTCTTTAATCAAGTGTACGCGCATTCAATTAATATTTAAAGTCTATTTTATCAAAAACGAAAAAAGCCCTGCATGAAAAAATTTCATTTTGCAATTTATATAAATATATATAACATACATATGGCAACAAGAATGAGACCCTGAAATCTACATAAAAAAATATTTATCTCGAAAATACGATACTTATTTCTCGTGCGCGACACACCTTTGCACTATTACGTATATGCATATAAAGAGATTGCTCTTCATCTTTTATTCTTATATTATCGAAAATAGATCGCAGTGACTTAAAACGGTAGACTTTTTCAAACCAATGCAAAAAAGTATCGATATGCGGTATGTTACTTTGACGTATAATGCGTTATTGTTACGTAAAAGATGCACGCGGTAAACAATCTATAATAAGATATGCTCGAGATTGAAGGATGAATGAGCGGCTCTCTTTTTTTTGTAAAACGAAATGGTGTGAATTTAAGTTAATAGGGAGACATACTCAGAGCTCTTGTCTGCAGAGCTTTATAGAATTATATTAAAATCACTTAATTGTCCATAATTTTATTTTTATCTCTTTGTTGAAAAACATTTGGGAACAATGAGATTAAAATAATAACCAGCAGTAGGACTACTTTATGAATAAAACAATAAACAACCTATAATTTCCTCGGACTATCATGAGGACGGCGTTATTTCTTTTCTTTTTTTAAAACGAATGGTCAGAAAAATTTGTTAAAATCGTGTGTTAAATGTGTGAAAACCTTTAAGGATTGAGAAGAGACATAAAGGCCATTCAGACGAGCAGCTAGCAAAATTTGGAAAAAAAGGTGTGATTTACTACACAAACCAAATATCCATGAAATAATTTGGTTTTTACTTCTTCGTTTAGTATTGGGTCAGAATATAAAGAAATCAGGAAGTTAAAAGTTTTGAGGTTTTAAGGTTTAAGGATACTCTCTATGAAATAAATGATGTGATGAAGTGTAAAATATTCTGTCGCACAAGATAATAGACGATACGTATTGGTCTGAAGCCACACGCTTAAAATAATTTCGTCTTTCTTAATTAAACGAGCATGTTTTAAAATAAATCATATACATCTTATCAAAATGAATGTTATCAAATAGATCATTATAAAATGATTTTAATTATAATTATTCTCTAATACAATAGCGTCACGAACGCGTTAACACAGTGACATTAACGTTTTACTTTCTTCTCCCTCCCCTTGTCAACGCGTATATATATATTTAGACGAAATGAAAGAAAATAAACGCAAAAACGCTCTCGTCACGATGACGCAAGAATATCCGTACAGGCACGCATATCCGGAACGCGGCGTGGTGGCGCGCTTAAAACTTACCCTCACCATCTATGAAATATGTATCCTTCAGGAAAACTCGACGGGTTACACGAGAGAAGAAAAAAAATTGAGAATCGTGCGGACAGTCGGCGACTCTCTTGTCCTTTCCCCTTCTCTCTCTCTCTCTCTCTCTCTCTCTCCCCCTCTCCCTCCCTCCCTCCCTTTCTATCTCTATAAGAGTCTCTTTTGCCGCCAAAAACCACTTCTAGGGTAGCCATAACTGTGCGACCGCGTCCGTTGGAAACCATCCTGTCGGTGTGGCCCCTGAAAAATTTCGCAGCCCTGCCTCGCCTCATCTCTACCTTGCCTTCCGGCACCCCCCCTTCCCCCTCGTCGTCCCATCTCATCCGCCGCTCTCTCGATGGTTCTCTCCCTCGATAACCCGGGTTAAAGCCATTTCCTAGCTAGTGCTTCGCCCAGCAACACGCGCCGTGGTCTTTCCTCGGTATACCCTCCTATATATCCCACGAAAGCGCGATTCTCTCTAAGCGAAGCGCGGCGAGCAGGCAAGCCGGTGGCAGGCAAACAGACAGGCGAGGCAGGCGAGGCAGGCGAGGCAGACAGGCAAGGCAGGCAAGCAGGCAAGCAACGCGGGACTTTTGGGACGCGTTGTACATGGGTCGCGTCGCATCGTAGGTTCGCGATGGGTTGGATACATAAGGGGGAGGACGTGGCGCGGCGAGGCGAAGCGCGGCGAGCAGGGGGACGAGGGCGCGAGCGCGAAAGCGGTAGGGGGGGACACGAGGGGGGGACCCTCTTTATGTAGCACATAGACGTTGCCTGGCGTTCGTTCGTTGCCACTCGCTCGGCGTGTGACGCTCAAATTACCTCCGTCCTCTGCCTGGTATACGTCTCCTCTTCGTCCCCCTCGCTAACGTCGGTTCCTCGCGTCCCTTTCCATCCCACCCTCTTCCCGCGTAAACCCCTCGGGCACCACGCTCGCCCGCCGGCGCTGCGTCTCTCTCCCCCTCCCCCCGCCCCCCGGTCGCCGGTTTCCCGCGCTCTCCCCGACGCCGCTGCCGCTCTCCTTCGCGCGCCACCGCGTCGCGTTATACCTTCTCTCCCTCGCCACCCGCTGCCCTTCCGCCCCTCCCCCGTCCCTCGTCGTCTCTCTTGCCCGCGACTATCCGCGTCGACGTTCGCCCCTCTGTCGTTTCCCCCATCATCCCCCCCGTCCCCCTTTCCTCGCTGCTGCTCGCTCTCTGGCCATCGTGCCGCGTCGCGCGCGACCCATGGCTACCGCTCTCTGCCACCCTATCTACACACACACACACACACACACACACACACACACATGCTATATAAGGGATAGATGTGCGTATGTATGTGTGCAAGAAAGAGAGAGAGAGAGAGAGAGAGAGAGGAGTAATAATGCTAAATACTTTGGAAAATAAAGTTAAATAGAAATAAGACCCTCGGTTTGTCTTCAGCTATTTTTCGATATAAACTTAACATTGTGTTACTTGGACTTCTTACGAGTTACTCGGAGAAGACTCAAATATATTTATTTGTCTCTGTTACTGATGAGAAGAGACAATCGACAGGAATAAATCCTGGAAAATATGTCTATTCCTTATATATGCATAACGATTACACCGCGAGCACACATTCTCAAAGTATTACGTATGCTATAAAAATATTTGACTCGTGTCGTCAACGATAATGAGATCCTTTAGAGATAATCTTGCGGCTTTCATTTGGTGCTTTCAAATTATTATACGTCAAGTGTTTCATACACATTACGAATGCTTTGTATTTATTTCGATATATGAATCTATCCTGCGTATACGTCTCGATTATTCCTTGACATCGCCTTTATTTGTCTCCTTAAAGTATTCTTAAAGATAACCGAATTTAGATAATTTTATCGTCTTCGACTCGAATATATACAGGTTTAGCGGGTAGCGTAACAAAGTTCGTTAAATACGAGATAAATACGATTGTCTGGTATAAACACGCGCGGATTTAACCTTCCGGGAGTTTTGAGGGAATTTAAGCCCATAAAAAAGGGGACGATAAATTTCCTTCTTATATACCGTGTATATTCACTGACACACTTCTGGAGTTTCGCTCTCGCAAGCCCATCCCCTGAATTCGTTTATGCACATACACCTCGTATTCAATATAAACAGACTAAGAATCAGATAAAGCGGAAAACAGTGATACACGTTTCGCATTTCTTCGATTTCGGGAAACAGAAGCATATTATGAGATATACGAGTTTTTTTACGCAACTTTTTCAAATTAAAAATCTTTTTTCTTAATTTTATCCATTCATTATATTACCTATATATCATGTATTTATCAAATATATATTATGCATATAATTGTATATATAATATTATGCCTATATATAATTTAGTTTTATTTACTTTTTAAATTTATTTTTATTTATTTATTATCTATATAATGTATTCGTCAAATATATATTTCATATATATAAAATTGTGTGTGTAAACAAAGTTTAAATATAAAATTTATTATACACGATGCGGTTATAAAATGAGTGGACTAAATCTTTTTTAATTTTTGCGAGAGTACCAACTATCAACGAATAGCACTGTTTTAAAGATTCAAGACAGTTCTATCAAAAATTGTAAAAATTTCATTTGATATTATCGTACGCATCATGAAATATATTAATCGAAAGGATCGATAATTTAATCGTCGCGGAAACATAATATAGTAACGAGTGAATATCAAATTCTGTATAAAACTTGAGAAAAACACAATACAAACGTATGAAATATTAAAATTAAGGGATTTATCAGAATGATTGCTCTATTGCGTACACAAGGTTTTGAGTAGTTTGATTTAAGAAAAATTTTAGGAAAATCAATCACGATGCGAGAGTGTTCAAATTATTGATAATGAAGCTAATATGACTGTGAAAATGTAAATGAGAGAATTCGACATCGTTTAAAGACACGATTTTACGCAACATTTTACACTAGAATTCGAACAAATGGAAGAGCCGTTCTTGATTTGTGTCCGCATGCGCTGACAGATCGAGAAATCACTCGCTCGAAAGATACGTGATACTGAATCGTTTGTCATATTAGATTGATATTTGACCCTGCGCTTATCTATTTCCAAAATTGAAAATTCCCACAAAAAGACACTCGACGATAATATTTTGATAATTTTACGACGAGGATGCACGCCAGACGATTCTTGAAAAAAAAAGGCTTCCAGGAATCAATCCACTCGCTGAGTTAATATCATGCCCAATGCAGTATCGAAAGGACATATTTTGAACAAAATAAATTAATATACTTAAATAATAAAATTAATTAATTTTGCCATTACGATTGTTGTTTAATTTTATACAACTTTAGTCCAGTTATTTTATAATTACATACCAATATTATATACCAATATTCAGCTATCTTATTTGTATTTATTCGTGGTTTTTTTTTTCAAGAAACAATTTGAAGTTTTCCGAAATTTTTGCACCCGAAATATATGTAAAAGTTTTATATACTTGATTTATGTAAAAATATTGTATTTTATTCCGTTTCTTTCTCTCTTTCTTTCTCATTGAATGACTCACTGTACATTTGCTTCGAGCAATACGTCAAATAATCCATTGTATACTATGCATTTTTAATGCATAGTCTTAATGTGTGCATTTTATTGTTCTTATATTTGTTAATTAGATCTCATAATTTTAAATTGTCCCCCCTCATATCTATTCGTAAAATTATTAAAAAATTAGAGAGTGAAGCTATTGTATCGTCTTTTGGTTGCATTTCGTGATAACCGCTTTGCTTCATCGTTTACAGAATTATTTGTGATGCATGCGCACATCTTTACGTATCCTGGCACTTGACTATTTCTCGCAATTAACGTCAATATTTATAAATCGGGATATAATTTGGAATTTGCCGATGTTATATTTGTTCATTGACGAAATGAACGTGAAAGACTGTGAAACATCTTATGAAATTAGTATTCACTTAGCGATACTTATTTAGGGATTTTTATTATTTTTATTGTTAAATATCGTTAAATAGCGTAAAATAGTATAAAAATTTAAAAAATATATATAAAATACCTTTAAATAGTGTAAAATCTTCGATTTATTTACAGTGCGCTCAACTTAAAGGATTTATATATATATATATATATTTTTTTCTAGTTTAGTTTGTATAGAAGAAAGATTATGTGATTATATACATAAGACTATGCAACGGTCTATACGTCTAATCGCGAGCTAGTACAGAGAGGCATCCTAGGGCTGTTCGAAGAGATCTCGTTTGTTCTCATTGGATCGGCTGCATTCTGACATCCGACTGCGACATACGACGTATTGTAAAACTGCGCCTACGAATTAATCTTGTCTTCATTTTTTCAATAGAAGTACAAAATCCGAGAATTTTTTCTTCTGTTGCACGAATTCAACTTAGGGCCAATTTCACCAACGTCGATTAACTTTAATCTTCGGTTAAACTATATCTTTGTCTCTTTTTAAGAACGTATCTGAAAAGAGACAAAGATATAGTTTAACCGGAGGTTAAAGTTAACCAATGTTGGTAGAAACGGGCCTTAGTCTGTTTTATAATACGTTTGTAGTATATAGCGTAGTCGAATGTCGGAACGCACACAATGGTCTAATGTCTAATAAGAAAATCTCTTTTTCTCAGAAATATTCTTTAACTCTTTGTTACTACAGGTAATATAAATAACTTTTAAACTGACCAATCACAGTCAAGTATAAGAAAACTATTCAACTAGTGGATCAGGGATTTTGCCATGTCAAGAATTAGGGTTGCCTTACTCGACTGTGATTGGTCGATTCACTTAACTCTTAAACCTCACTGTCTTACATTTTTTTATGTTCTACGGTTGTTCCCTCCATTTTATAAGCTGCTTTTGTTATTAGCAATTGCTACATTAATCATGCATTTAAACGTCTCTCATATCCTTTTACAAAAAAAAAAAAAAATGAAAAACCATTAAAGGATTACATAACCGACCACAAAAATAACAGCCAAAAAGCCTCTCCTTTATATCTGGAAAAAAACCTATTCTCAGATACGTTGCATAGAAATACGTTTCAGAAAGTTTTCAAGTTTCCAAGAATTTGTCTCCTCCCTCCCCCCCCTCTCTCACTCTTTCAAACTTGTGTAAATAAGAATATATCGAACATTTCTACTGTATACAACATTTTACTAATACTTAAAGACATTTATATTTGCTTTGATAAATTTTGATAAATTTGATAATCTTGCGCAAGTATCATTATATCGATGTAGCCATTGTTTCTTTAACATATTACGACTATTTTTCTGAACGCTCTTCTGCGAAATGAGGACAGAGAGAATTTAAGAATTACTTGTCTATTTTAAATAATTTTAATAATTTTTCTTGTGGTAAAACATCATAGCATAATACGATAAATTTATTTCGATTATTATACTTTTATAAGTCTATTTTTTCTTACTTCAACTTCAATCTTGTCTAAATACCGCTATCATTATCAAGCTCATACATACGTATCGATTCTTTCATCGCTTATCTATGCGTAATGTTCAAACATTCTTAGAAAAGAACTTGATCGATATGATAAATAAATGTTTTTTCTATTTTTCTCTCTCTTTCAAGAAAAAAAATATCAAAGTACATAAAAAAAAAAGAGCTGAATAAATATGACAAAAAGATATTTTCTACGAGATACGTATTATATCGTTTATATACGTTTTGTTTATGTGTGTGATCGCGATGTTAAAGTTATCGGCGATAATCGTCGAGCCAGTTAATGCGCGCCATTATCGCACGACGAAATGACAAAAGACCGAAGGGTGGAGGGGAAGAAAGGAAAATAGGAAAGCGCGCGATAAAATAGGAAGAGGCTGCCGCCGCATATGTCGACTAGATTTTTGTTCCCTCTCGTTTCTACTCTCGACGAACGACGATGACGAGGACGACGGAATAGCGGTGCCACACACCACCTCCGGGGGTCTAAGAGTGCTCGCTGTATAATTGCGCTCGCGGTGCATATTCGCGCGAGACTCGCACGGACGAGCGAGTCTTTTTTTGTTCTCGCTGGCCTTTGTGCCAGCGAGAAAGCGGGAGCCGGTAGGACAGGAAGACAGAAGGGAGCCGGGAAAGTAAATCGAGCGGATATGTCGCGGCGCTTGAGAGGTCCCTTCTCCCTCTCTCTCCCTCTTCACCGTCCCTCTCTCCGTCTCCCTCTCTCTGTCTCCCTCTCTCTCTCTCTCTCTTCCCGTTTCAGCCTGCAGACATTCGCATACGATCGCCCAGCGAACGTTCTCTCTATCTCTCTCTGTCTCCATCTCGTCCGTTCTCTCTCGCCGTCTCCGTTCGTCTCAATCCGAGGAATCGTATTCTCCTCGTCGTGCCGTGAACGCGAAGGGATCGATTGATCGATTCGCCGAAACCCGTATCTGAACTAGCGGCATTCCAATTGTCGGCGTTACACGCGACACGGGCAAATTTCGCGTCCGGTAATTCCCAAAATTTCGAAAGGGACGAGAGAGTTGGAATTTTCTTCTCCCTGGATAGACACACGAGAGGGTATTTTATGCTTTATTTTGCGTATGCATATATCTATAGATGAAACTTTCAAAATACAGAGAAATTTCTTATTGCTGACGCTCGCGAGAATGAGCGAGAAAACGCATAAAATTATAACGTCACTTTTTTTTTCTCTTCTTTTTTTACTCAAAACACAACATCTCAATATTGACCGTTAATTAGCTTACGGCTTTTAATTAGATGCAATTAGACGGGGAGACAGAGAGAGACAGAGCTGCGGCTGCCAATGACGTTCCGACCAAGATAGATGGATCTGGGTCATGTGTACGAACCGTTGCGCGAACCGGGACGTCTTTAACACGACAATACTTAGCAACTGTAACAGATTCACGAATACGGTATTGTTTATCTCATTAGGAATACGTTGACTCCGGGAAGAAGCGCCATTAGGTCAGCGCGGGACAATGAACGCGTATATATCAGTCTATATATGCGCGCACATCGCCCCGACATTGTTCCTTCCTCCATAACGTTTCACGCTCGGAGTTCAGCCCTGCGCATTTTACGTGTCCCTCTAACCCATTGGTCGCCTGAATTAGGGGCGCGAGAAAATCTCGAGAGGGAGATTAATTGCGAGGTTGATTAATCGATGGACGCCAATAATTATTAGCAAAATGGAGTGATTCTTTTTTTTTCCTATATCGTCGAGATATAATTATAATTGCTAGCGAACAAAATTTAATACAATTTCCCATTAGGAGAAAGGGAGAGTATACGGGAAACTCTTTGTGAGATACTTTTCTTTTTTTTTTCTTTTTCCAAAATAATCAGTATTGGGATTCTTCGTTTGCCAGATTTTCTCGACGTATAATGCGAGAAATTGTATCTCCTAAGAACTACTCGCGAAACATGCACCGATTGAATATCGATGCCAATACAGGGACACACACATATTATATCGTTCGACTTTGGCGGAAGACTCTGCGCGCGGAAGACTTTCCAAAATGCGACATTCGAGGAACGTTATCCGCAGGTCGGAAAAACGTTTCTCTCTCGTGCGCGCCCGCAATTCCGCGCGACCGCAATAAATTCTACTGTCGCCTCGTACTGATTCCGAACCACGCGGTTCTGTTTCTACCAGAGAGTGAAAATCGAAAAAGGGATCACGCTCCTTCTTCCTCTCCTTCTCTCTCCGTCTCTGTCTGCCGACGCCCAACAGCGCGCCCGAATTCGCGGAACGAGTTCGGAAAGGGTCACACTCGACAGAAGAACCCGAGATGTAGAGAGAGAAAGAGAGATAAAGTGTGTCTGTATATGTGTAAGAGGAGACGAAGAGGACGAGGAAACAGGAAGAGGTGGAGCAACGAGGGCGAGACGAAGTGACGAGGGGAAGGGGAAGTTTCGTCCGGCTCTGCGTCCGTCGACGAGAGAGAGACGGAATCCAGATTTTTCCAGCCGAGCCACGGTAGAATGGATGTGGGTATAATGGAGGCGAGCACCGTGCCTTCGGTGCGTGATAAAAACTGCCGATAGTGAGAACGAGAGAAGAGGAAGGCGGTAGAGGGCGGAAAAAAGAAGGAAGAAAATGAAAAAAAGCGAGAGAGACAGAGACGAGTCGTCTTTCTCGAAAGACTTGGGACAAGGAGTTTTGATACGCGTTATTGAGTGCGCGGGAATTAAAGTTTCTTCAGCTTCATCCTCGCCATGCGATGCTCCGAAATCGCGCACCTCTTCGTCTCGTGTTTCGCGAAATTATCGACCGCATCTTTCTTTCTCCCTTTCTCTTTCTCTCTCGGAGCAGAGTGGCGCGGCATTGACAAAAATATCGCGAAATTATTAATCTCATCGTGACGCACGCTTCGCGAAGTCCTGACGTGAAAGAGCACATGCCGAGTCACTTGTACGTATCCTGCATCTCGAGATATTCTAATTTATATATATATGTAACTCCAAAGTTGCGTCTTAAAATTAATACTAAATCAATTTAGAGAGAAATAGGGTCCTACTAATTATTTAAAAAAAAAAAATATATATATATATATATATCTTGGATATATTAAATTGATAATTTTATAAGTATATCGTAATAGTAAACATTAATTTAACGTTGTAAATAATATTTGTAAATATCTTTCCTAATTATACACACACACATACATATATACATATCACTTGGTAAAATTTTTCTGCTAAAAAAGATTGCTTTACTTCTCGACAAACGATTATCAAGGCGCATTCTGTATACACCTATATACACGAATATTTTGTATCCCATTCATGCATAGACGAGGCAGTCATCTCTATTCGAGTTGCACCGCGAGTGTCGCGCCGATTTGATCCGATTTGGCTTTAATTTCGTTAATCAGCACACGTCTCGATCGAACGAGGTTCGTGAGCTGAAACTTGGACTGAGACAGAATAAATGGATTCTTTCTCAAATGGAAATGATTTCTTTCGTTAAGAAGGCGCACTGTAAAAGCATACCTCTATATCTGTATGGCCGAACATGTTGCTTACACAAAAAAAATTTTTCACAGGAAAAAATCGACGTTTTTTCTCTTCCCTAATAAGGAAGCTCTTATTCTTTTGATCTTTTTGTATTCCAAAAACTCTAAAAATTCTAAAAAGGCAACAGAAATTTTCCACCATTGGGATTAGTTTCAGGTAGATGAAGTAACACAATAAAATCGCATACTTCTACCGTTTTTTTTTTTTTTTTTTTTTTTTTTTTTTTTAACCTGTGGTTAGCAGTAATCGGAAGTAAGAAAGAAATAATCAAACTTTTAAAATCTATATCTATTTATATCTATAAATTATTAAACAATCAATTTTATATAATTATATAAATCAGTATATATTGGTAGAACTATTTTATTTCTTTAATTCATTTTATCCTAATGAAAGACTCATTAGTTTCTAAACTTTTTTTAAATTACCTCTAAAGCTTCCTTGGCTTGAAAAATTGACAGAATATTTAGAGAATGAAGTGTTAGATGAACGTCCTGGTGAACTTGGATAATTTTACATCTACAGTTTTGCAATGAGCCAAGTCGAATACGATTTCCATTCTTATAGGAACATATTATCACAAAAAAGTGTCAAAAGATAAATCGGAAAAAGAAGTGTTTATTGTTATTAAGGCTGTCAATTGTCCGTTGCTGGCCCCTGGCTGATGATTTTCGTTTGAAAAACCTAAAAAGGAACAATAAAGAGTCGATTCCAGGTGACAGTTCAAGAATCGATTTTAAGAATAAGTTTTCAACATCTAAAATCCTTTGTAATTTCGAACCATACCTGGCCACACTTTTATAATTCCGAAAACCAACATTGTAATCGTGCGGGAAGGCAAACGCCAAGGCGCCAAAGGCACACGGTCCTATAGGAATTCAATTAGTAATCTAGACCGGAAACAGTATATGAATCTTTCCGCGAGCTATCGTACAATGTCAAAGTCATGAAGATTTAGAATTACGCTTTAGAATTTAATGAGCTCGCGAAATCATTGCACGCTCAACCGATCGAATCGCACCGTTTATTCTGAGAATGGCATAAATCCAACGCGATAAAACATTATACGCGGCGATTCACATGGTCCGAATGAAATACGAGCGCAAACTGACCGATTATATGTGTCTATTTTAACAAGTATTTCAATAATATCATTGTGCTTTTAAATGCGCCAATATAAAAATATCGATCAAGAGTATACATCGAAAATAAATCAAAGATAGATAAGTAATGAAAATTAAAAAAAGATTATAAAAATTATAAAATAAAATAAATTCAATGATATCTAATAAAATAAAATAAATAAAAACTACAAAATAAAATTAATTGATTATTATGCTTTTATAGTAAGTGTAAGGCTGTCAAAATCACCAAAACCAAAAGTTACATCTGTATGTACGATGATTGCCACTCTCGCTTCGAAAAAAAGGCCATCTCGTCACGCGGTGCGTCAATGTGCGATGAATAGAAATCGCGCAAGCCGAGAACCCCGCGTAATCCTGTGTCTGCTGTTAACCACGATTACGTCACACGCATGACGCGAGAGAGCCAGCGAGAGCGCGAACCGAAGCCGCGGTTTTAACGTATACATCGTTTCGCAAGCGAAAAAGATCTCGTCGCGCGTCACGGTTTAACCTTATCCATTAACATATCGGGACCGGAGCCGCGCGCGAAATCCCCACACATGCCGAAAGGACGCGAGTTTCTCGCGTCGTCGTTTCGAGGCCTTTCGCGGTCGTGCCACGCGTTGGTTGGCCGCAAAAATTTCGACATTCCTCCATCGATCTCGCATACAAGTCTAGGCAGCGCTAATAATACGAAAAAACACACTTTTCGTTCTCTCGAATTTCGATACAAAAAAAACTTTCAAAAGAATCCAGTATTATTAGTTTAATCCCCATATAAATATTAAATTTTAAAAACGTTTTTTCATAATATTGAGGCTCAATCCCTCAAATCAAGATTGTGCTATTTTCTAAACTTTTGGATTATCCTATTTTGGTTTATCCTATTTTGAAGTTGAATTTATAGTTTTACTAAAACATCTTTTAATCTCTTTAAATCTAGATAAAAATTATTTGAGATACAAAAGAGGAGCTTGAGACAATATATTGTGAATAAAACGTCAAAATTCTTCAGGATTTTCAGGATAATCGTGGAAAAAAAAATAAAAATTGAACAGGAACAAATTTTTCGAGTTAAGCCGTAATCAAGCATTGTCATTTCTGTGGCGATATTTGAAAAGATATTCTTGAATATAAATAATATAGGGTTTTACTCGATCACGGGGTGGAAGATCAACGATCACTTTTAGCGCGATTCTTTTGACTTTGCGAGCCAATAATAGCAAGCGAATAATAATTAGGAGCAACCTTAATTCCGTATAAATATTGTACGCTTAATGCACCGTTGACCAAGAATTAGCTACGCGCTTTGTGTTTGGCCACTCAGAACTAAGCGGCTTACCGCTCTCGTCAAATTTTAGTTCTATCAGCGTGTTACTTGTGCTGAACGTTGCTTGCTATCGCGCAACGATAATGCAACTTTGGGACAAGTCGGGAGGTTCTCTACTTTTTTCATCGCTGAAAAAAGTAGAGAATCGTATACAATCTTGAAACTGCACTTTGTTTTTGTTTGTACATACGTATACAATTTCTTTCGAACTTTATTCATCCGCAAACTCTCTCCCTCTCTCTTTCTAAGAATGCGCGCGCGAAAATTATTATATCTGGCAAAACAAGCAGAGAGAAAATATTTATTTATGAATTCAATTACGGAATTAATTAGCACTCGGCTCAAAAGTGGGACGTAAAATGAGTGTCGATTACAATACATATACAATAATAATAAAATAAAGGGAAGAATATATAAAATATTAATATGAAAGTAAATGCTAAATAATCATTGCGAAAAGATGAAAAAAAAACCATTATTGGAGGGAATTGAAATCTTTTATCGAAAAAAGTTATTTAATTTAGGAAACTTTTTAAACAATACCAAAATCAAGAGATCAATTAGCTATTTTAATTAACACGGTTTATTCTTGTAACAATATCGACGCGTTGGAGTATTTTCGATTATTTTTTTGAGCAGCTTATTTCGCGAGCGATGAATTCTGATATTTCGGGAAAACAATTTGATATCAAACTGATTGTATTAACTTTGTACTTTTTACTGTTATTTTACTGTTAAATGCACCTATAAAAATTTAATATTTTTGGTATCTATTTGCAGTATCCTTATTAAACAATGCATTAATTAGCAATCCGTCTTCTTCATATTTATTTTTTTTTTTATACAATTTGTTAAAAGTGTTTTTCGGAAATAATCCAAGTTTTCTTTTGTGATACTAGTAATGCTACACAAATCTGCACCCCATTTTTAATATTAATTTTTTTGCTAATTGGTAACGGCAGTAAATTCGAAATTAGCAATAAATTAGCACTTGATTGTTCCGATACATCCGAATTTTTCTTTCTCACGATGACAAGTTGACAAAAGTCTTTGTTTCCCCGACAAGAATGTGAACTAATGAATTAATGGGTTGCTTCTTCGAAAATACGTGCGTGCCGTAGCAAAGCAAACAAAGATCACGTTGAAGAAGAAAACACGTCGACATAGAAAGATAGCCGTCAGCTATCGATTCTTTCAATTAATGTCAATTAATACGCTGGTTCTACTCGCTAACCCGCCTTCGGCTATGTCACTTGCGTAATTTCGCAATTCGGAGAGCATCTAATTAGACATACTTTTTTCGCCGAATAACGCGCATAGATTTAGTTAGAAACCGACGTCGCGGAAAGAACATTTGACGAATTAGTCGTCGAAACGCGAAGCCGAGAGATTTTCTGCTAATTCCCCCGCATCGATGAGTCTGGGAAATTCTTTGTAGCCCCGAGAGAGTAACGAATCGACGAAACGGCGAAATGCGAGAGAGGAAAAGGTCGCCGGCGAAATAAATCATCAAAGGTACCTCGTCAAAGCGCGCCAGTCGAGAGTTGACCGTTCCTGCTACTTTACAACAGCTGCCTGGACCGCGTAAAAGTTCCCGAACCGAAAATCGTGAACGCGCATAATTCCCTCGAAATTGCAGATTACGCGATCGTATCGCGCCGCTGCTAAATTCAACGCAATTTATTTCGCGCGTCGGGTCCGCACGAACTCGATTAACGAGATCGAGAGATCCGAGAGAAGGAAAATTACGAAACACAATCCGGATGATCATTTTTATTACAACTATCTATCGATATAATTGACGTGGATGAGAGAATCAAAATAAAATAATGAGGACCGCGTAAAAGTTTCGAGGATGTCAGATGAGCGAATATATAAAGAGAGAGAAGACGCCTATATATATATCCTTCGCCATTCCCCCGCGCATATACATTTTTTTTTCTCGCCATCGAACGAACGTGACGCGGCTCTCGTTCGTGGTCTCTCGCTCCTTCGCTAATTCCTCGCTCGCAAGCAGTTAGCGATGCGAGCGGCGGCTACCTCGCGCCCGCGATTGCCTGAACGCACGCACGTACACGTACATATATACATACACGTAACGAACGTGTGCGCGTGCACGCGTGCAGACAGGCGGGCAAGCAGGCAGGCAGTCAGGCAGGCAGGCAGGCAGGCAGGCAGCGAGCGAGCGGACGGGCGGATGGACGGGCCAGGCCGCGGCGCGGCGCGGACGCATATGCCGCTCAAGCACGCACCAACACGCATGCATCCGCGGTCCGAGAGCACGCACGCAATTCACCGCCGCGCCGCGTCGACCGAACTTGCCAAGAGAGGCTTCGATGCACACGCGGGCGCGCGCATACATGCACACGTACACAGGCGTGCACGCGAGAGAGTGCGAAATAACGCGAGGTGATGGCAGAGGACAAAGGCTCCGCGACGTGGGTACTAGGAGCTAGACAGGAACCCATGAGCGGGGACCGAGGGAGGGAAGGGAAGACAAGGGGAGACGGGAAGAGGAGACGACCGAGGGGGCTCTTTCTCTCCCTCGGATCAGGCAGCGGGCATTCAAAGGGGGAAATCGGTAGATAGGAGGTGAGGGGGAGCGAGTTGCTCGCGAACGAACCCGCGGCGCGGTCTCGTATACCGTCGCTCGTTCACTTATACACGCGCGCGGTCGTTCGTTCGTTCGTTCGGTGTGAGTCACGCATCGCGAGCTTCCTGCTGGCAGGCAGGGCCCTGGTCGCCGCGCTTCATCGTCCCCCTCGCGCGTTTCGTTTCGCGCCGCCGTTAGTTGACCCTCGGCAGGGTCTCTTCCCCCCCCCCCCGCTGTGACTCGCTAGCTTCGGTCCGATTTCTTTTGTCTGTCTCACGTTGTCGGTCCGAATGTCACGAACAAAAAGTCTCCAGTTCGACTGATTATTTTTCGTCCATTTGTTTAGGATTTTCCTTCGTTAAAGAAAAAAGAACATTTTTCTTTGTTCTTATTTTTTCAACAAAAGAAATGACGCGAGATTTAGGCTTAACCTTGTATTTTAAGCCGCGAGACATAAAAGAACAATATACACGCGACAATGGTCAGTAAAATCTATTATATATATATATACTTCGTGAATTGAACGATAGAAAAACTTTTTATGTATATACCCATTTGTCATTCTTTCGAAAGGGAAATAAAAAGAAATACAACTGAAGTTAGAAAAAATCTGAGTTTAAACAAGAATTTTTCTCTATTCACTCGCATCTTCCGAAGCTCTGTTGAAAGATCTCGGGTTGACGCAGCGAAGATAATGCATTTCACGAAAAACGATAGAAACGCGTTTTCGAAAGAGCTACAATATTTTTCACGCAAATCGATTACTATCGATCGGCGCGAATTAGTCCAATCGCGGCAGCCAAGTTTTCGAGTTTCTCTGTCACCGACGTCGCGTACAAAGTCGACGACCTCTTTTGTTGCATCTGCTCGCGGCATGTGTTTCGCAACTCGTCGCGAGCGAGCGATAACAGTTCGCGTTTCCTGCTACGATCTGCGTAAATTATTTCACGACGCACTTTCGACCGTCCCTCGAGAGCGAGAATCGCGCTCGACTCGAGCTAGTCTCTTGTCTCTGTGGGCAAGATTAATAAACGCGCCTCGCGGGCGAGAATCAATTCTTAATTCGAAGTCGGAAAGACTTGTTGTAGCGGTGTTACTTTGTACGTACATGAAGCGCAAAGTTCAAATCGATGGACCCTCTCTCGGATCGGAGGAGCCTTATAGTTCGTCGATATTAATTGACGCATGACTTTAACCGGCGACGACGTAAAATATCGCGGGACGAATTCCATTTCGGTGATCCATTCCGTAGGCGATAGCGTAGGAACGTGAAAGATTACCGAAAAATGTCGATCGCGCACGCGCACTTCCTTCCCTTTCCTTTTCGATAATTATCCCGATAATCCGATCGGCGGCATCGCTTTATTACTTTACTAATAAGCAACCGATATATTCGTGCCACCCAAAAATTCCGGATAAAATTCCTCACAAACTATTATTATATATATAAAATATATTTATATATTTTATATATGTATTTTTTATATATATTATTTTATATATTATTTTCTATATATTATATTATTTTATATATTATTTTATATTTTTTATATAAAATATATGTATATATACATTAATGTACTATATTGTTATATATATATATATGTATATATGTAAGCGTGTACATAATACACGTGCGTTGCACGTGCGGGAACCGGTAACGGCTACGTCTATATTCCCAGATACGCAAGAAATTAATGCGCAAACGAGCGCCACGTCGTTTCTCTCCTCGTTCCCGCCGCGTGCATCGATCAAACATACGATCCGCGCGTAAAACCGATGTGAGAGACTCGAAATAAGGGCGCCGGCGATACTTGCTTGGTCGCTATCGATTCTTAACTGTCGATACTGAATATTCGTGACACTATTTCATACTTTGCCTTCTTCACATCCGTATAATGCCGATATCTATAACGATATTTTCGACACGCGTGTCAAAAATAATACGATAATTTCCAAATATCTTTGCGAAAAACATAAAAGTAATATACATAAATATATACATAAATATATATTTATATCTTTAAAAATATAATATTTAATTGATAATATTACATTTTTTTTCTATCATTAATCACTTCATAATCATCTTCCTTTATTAGCTACACCGGTATACTTATAACTTTCGAAAAGTTTGTCAGTCTCCCGAAATGAAATACCTATCAATGCCGGATAAAATCTGTACGTCATCGGGAGCGTCCGGTCTAAGTATATATACGTATTCGCGAAAGTATGCCGTCGAATATTAGGCTCGCGCGAATGAATTATAACGGTTCGGCTCGGCTCGCTGTCGTTCGAGCGCGACATATCCGGAGCGAGAGAGAGAAGAAGAAGAGAGAAAGAGAGACGACGATGACGACGACGACGATGGAGCGAGCACACCCCGCGGGGCCCACACGTATTCTCTCTCCCCCGCCTTTGTGCGATCGTTGTATGCGTACACGTGAGAAGAGAGAGAGAGAGAGAGAGAAAGCTTCATTTATTATGCGCTCTGGGACAGAGTCCCCTCAAGCGCGAATAAGTTACATAGGTAATTTGTCATACAATTAAATATAGAGAATATATAAGTAAGAAATTACAATATGAATGTGTGTTTATGTGTGGGTGTATGTGTATGTGTATGTGCAAAAGTGTGTATATAACTGTGTATATTAATCCTAGGTGTGTTTATAAACCAATATCCATCATTAATAAATCAGTAATATACCATCATTAATAACTCCATTTCCAATAATAAAATCAATATCCATCATTTATAAGTCTGTAATATACCATCAATAACCTAACATAAAATAATATTATAAGTGTTAATGATGTAGGTGTCAAGATCCAGAGCGTTTGTGTAGCCTGCATCACCGCTAAAGCATGTCAGAGAGGGGATCGAGAGCGTTTTGAGTCCCAAAGGATTCAGATCAGGCAGACTGTAATACCAGCAAATGCGCATAGAGCTTTTGTTTAAAGACACCCGACGTCTCGACATTCCTAATCTCTAATGGAAGACTGTTCCATAGTTTTATCGCCGACAGCCTGAAAGAACGATTAAAAAGCTCAATTCTACATTGAGGCCTCAGGAGCACATCTGCAGGAGCCCTTGTTGCCCTGCCAGAGGGGGGTGCCCTGTATTTAAAATGCACAAAGAGATGGCGAGGTTGTTTAGTCCGAAGTATATTATATATTAGGCAACCCACATAGTAATTTCTCCTGGAGTCTATCTTTAGCCATTTGAGTTTATCATAATAAGGCGTAATGTGCGCATCTGACCTTACATTGAAAATGAATCTTATGCTGGAGTTTATTGCTCTGTACAATCTCAGACTATTTTCTGCTGTCATATCTGTAAAGGCTGCACAACAATAATCCATGTGCGGAAATATGAGAGAGACAACCAGTTTTGTTTTCAGAGCCTCAGGGAGCAAATGTTTGCACAGCTTAAGCTGGTAAAGGACCGAATATGCCTTCCTCGCCACATTCGCGATTTGTTTCTCCCATGATAGAGTATTCGTGATTTTTACACCTAGATATTTTACCGTTGTGGAATATTTAATGTCCATCCCATCCATTTTAAGCTCCGGAAGCGCAGTTAAATCTATGGCATTGACGTATCTTGAAGTGCCTAAGATTATTGCTTGTGTCTTATCCGGATTCAATGCAAGTTTATTTGCTGTTGTCCACCTCAAAACCGCTTCAATGTCGTCATTCATATTTCGGATGGTGGTAGAAAGGTCTCTAGGTTCACTGTGAACGTACACCTGCAGGTCATCCGCGTAGTAATTGTATTTGCAGTGCTCAAGCACCCGGCCAAAATCTAACAAATAGAGCGAAAAAAGTAAAGGTCCCAGTACAGATCCTTGTGGAACTCCTGCCCCTATGTGAGAAACCGATGAAACTGCGCCCTCCAAATCGTCCCGGACTACCTGAGTCCGTCCTGTTAAGTAGGAATAAATCCAATTTAGAGTTCCATCTGAGAAATTTATTCCCTTAAGTTTCTCGATTAACACCAAATGATCGACCTTCTCGAAGGCCTTAGAAAAGTCAAGGAATACGCTCACTGTGATCATTCTGCTATCAGCCGCATGCCTGACTTCATCTACCATTCTTATAAGACACGTTTGTGTGGAATGATGTTGCCTATAGGCTGATTGATAGGGATCGTAAAGATCAGAAATTTCCAGATGCTCCCTAATCTGCTCACCCACCACTCTTTCTAGCGCCTTCGACAGGGTAGGGAGAATTGAAATAGGCCGGTAATGCTGCGCCATAGTCGGATTCTTGGTTTTGGGAATCGGACGGATTCGGGCCGATTTCCACAGTGTCGGAAAAACACCATTCATCAGGGAATAATTGAAAAGGTGTTCCAAAATAGGAATCATGTTGTGCATTGTCAGTTTCAGCAGTCTCAGGGAGATACCATCCCCTCCAGTCGCATTGGACTTGATCCTCGAAATAGCCCTTCCGATCGACGTTGGCGTAACATACTTCCAGTGGAGATCTTCATCATTAAACTTCCCGGAGAGCAAGTTATTAAAGGAGTTACGGGAGGCAAGTGTAACATTGTCGTCAGATTTAGAGGTTACCTCCCCACTTGCACTAAAAAACTTGTTCAATTCTTCCACGGAGCAGAGAAGGCGTGCTCCGGAATCCCTAGCCTTGACTAGTCCAAGGTGCCTCAATTCGCTCCAAATCTCCCCGGCATTTCCCATGCGATTGAAGACACTGAGATAATAGTCACGTTTCACTGTGCGTACACGACTCTGCACCCGGTTTCGCAGGACTTTATAGCGATTATAAAGAAGATCACATCTGCATCGTCTCCACGCTCTTCTGGCTAAATCCCTCTCACGCATAACCAGGCGGACATTCTCAGTCAACCAGGGAGCCGGTAGATTCCTAAATCGGCGCCTTCTCAACGGAACATGCAGATTATAGATCTCCAGCAACTTTCTATTGAAGATTTCAATCTTCTCATCCATGTTTCCTGAAGTATAGACATCCGACCAGTCAATGTTATTTATGTCCGATTTGAACGACGTAGCATCGAAAACACTCCAGTCCCTGCAAGCAACGAGCCTACCGCACCGTCGCTGCAGCCTGACTCCATATCTTATGTATATAAGATCATGCGCAGATAAGAATGATACATCTTGCTGACCGTACTCCATAATTTTATCCTCATCGTCGACTATACTCAGGTCAATGAATGTGCTCGAATTCCTCAGATGATGAGTGGATCCGAAGGGAACAAGGTAAAGACTCGAAGCAGATATAAAGGCATTTAGCTGCTGACTATCAAAGGTGACATGGTTCATGTCAGCATTAAAGTCTCCAAATATAACCGAGTGCCTAAAATTGACCTGAAGGTCAAGAAACGCCTGGAAAAATTCATTTAGATATCCCGAATTTGGAGGTCTATACACCACAGCCAGTAGTAACTTGGAAGAGTTACTGAACAAAATTTCCGCGATCATGAATTCAGGCCTAACAGCATGCGACCCAGGAGAGCTCCGAAGAACCGCGGCACGAAGATTGTCCGCGATATAGAGAGCAACACCGCCGCCAACTCTACCTACCCTGTCGCATCTGAAGAGCGAATACCCCGGCATCCTAACCATTATGTCCGTAATATCCGTCCTCAGCCACGTTTCGGACATACAAATTATGTGGAAGTCCGAGTTCTCAAAGAAAAGCCGGAATTCATCCAAGTGTGCAAAAAGCGACTGACAGTTTACGTGGCAGATTTTTATGTCCTCTAGGTTGTTAATTTCCTCAGTCATAATTAATGAAAGCGATCCTATCTTTAATTTTTCTGCACAATATTGGACATCTCGCAGCATCCACAGCAGAATGACCGAGATCGTCCCTGGATCCTTGGCGTTCACAGTTCAGACATTTAGGCGGATTACTCTTGCCCTTACAGTCCTTCATTTCGTGGGCTCCGCCACAGTGTCCGCATGATGGCCCCGCATCGCAATTTCCAGCAAAATGTCCGAAGGAAAGACATCTGTAGCACTGAGCCACTCTCACATGGTCAGCAAAGTAGCAAGCAGCATATCGAATATAAATCCGTCCGTTCTTCAAAAAAGCCCTACGCACAGCCGGTGAGACCTCCAGAATACAGCTAGTCGTTCTCTTGTTAGGTTTAGGCTTGAAGACAAAGACGACCTTGAGATCTCTTGCCAAATCATCACTCAGATTCTGCGCTGCAAGCTCCTCCTTAATCTCACCAGCTAACATCTCCGCCGGAACACCGTGTATTATGAGTCTCGGATTAAACTTCGTGCTCTCATGGACCTTGAGTCCTGCACCCGCAAGACCGGGGTGAGCCCTTATCTTGTTTAAGTCAGGTGAGAAAGCCTCAACTCTTACACTGTTTTCTCTCGCCAGTGTCATTTTCTTAATTTTCAACCCGCAGTCCGCAGGCTTAAAAACCCTACAGATAGTCTCCCTGGTTTCCTGGGCCGAAACATATTTATCCTTCTTATTTTCCTCAGGTGTAATCAGAAAACTAGTAGTATTCGTCGACTCCACCGTCGGCCCCCGCGAGACCCGCACCTCTGACCCCGAAGTGCCACTCACCGATGCATAAGTTCTGGCTAAATTACTGCTATTCTTAATTGCATTCCTCAGACCAAGGTCATTCAGAGCCTCCACTACCGCACGCTTAATGTCCACTGAAAAATCCGCAGGCACCGACCGTTCATTCAGAGCTTCCGCCACCGCGCTCCTAATATTCACAGATAAATCCGCGGGCACCGACCGTTCATCGAGAATATTTGTCAGAACCGTGGATACCTCCATAAAGGCGTCTCTACAAGCTCTAAAAGCAGCCTCAATCAATGTTCTCTTCTCCAAAGTCTCTTTACTCCCCAATAGCAACCTTGATACTGCGTCGCTATGTCTATCAACCGTTACTCTAAGCGCATTGACTCTAGAAGAATTTAATGCCTCGAATCCCGATCTCTCTGACATACCTGCTTTTAAATTTCCCGCACTGGTCGATTGTCTCGTTAGCCCTCTGCTTCCCGCTCCACCGCCATCCTGCCCACCGACTCCTATTCCCGTATCCATAACAACCGTACAATAGGCACGGACGTAAACACCGCCAAGGTGAAGATCTAACGTATGCGAGTTGACAGATAGAAAATCTCACTCGCATCCCGCAATCCAAAAAACACGGCAAGCTGACCCAGGCATGGACCGGGGTCCACAATGAGTCAAGCAAAAGTAGCCCTTGACCTCAGTACACTACAAGCAAGAAAAACGGGGCCCCAGAGGGCCAAATTACGGAAGAAAATCTGCACAGAAACGGAGCAGCCAAATAACACGTCTGCCACAAATACTCACTTGAAAGAGAGAGAGAAGAGGAAAGAGCGAGAGAGAGAAGCCGCGTATATCTGGGCCCTCAGGCCAGACGATCGACGATCGCCCTGGCATGCGGGTCCCGCGACCAAGATCACGAGAGGTGTCGCATGCACGGCGGTGCTGACCAGCTGCCGTTCTCACACTGAGTGAGCGCTCACGGTGTCTCGTCATTATCGTCATGGTGTTACTCGCCGAGTTGTACTCATCATCATCATCGTCATCGTATTTGCGCGCAATTGCTATACAACCCATCTCTCTATATCCCAGTCCTCCCCATTATCGTATCTACTACGTTACACTACTTTCTATTACATTGTCTTTATCATCGTCGCATTTATTAGTCGTCCGAGATCTAATTTCTCTCTCTCTCTCTCTCTCTCTCTCTCTCTCTCTCTCTCTCTCTCTCTCTCTCTCTCTCTCTCTCTCTCTCTCTCTCTCTCTCTCTCTCTCTCTCTCTCTCTCTCTCTCTCTCTCTCTCTCTCTCTCTCTCTCTCTCTCTCTCTCTCTCTCTCTCTTTTTCATTTCCATCGTCCTTGTTATCGTCGCTTCCTCGTCGTCGTCGTCGTCGTCATCCTTCGTCATTGTCGTCGTCGTCGTCGTTTCGGTCGGGCGCGGATGCGCGCGGCAACGTCGCCGCGTCACGACACGCCGCTTGGGTATAGGTTATCGCCGCGGCGGTGGCTTCGGGAGAGCGCGCGCACGTACACACGTAACGCGGACGTGCCGGGCTAATGCACACGGACGTAGCCCGACGTTTGGCCGTCTCTCATGTATATATGTACGTGTATGTGTACCTGGGTCTCTCTCCGCTCTACGGAGCGATCCCTCGGGGTTCGCTCGCCTTTTCCTCTCGCACGCTCTCCTCGCCGGCGCGGCGCGACGAGCGAACGATCGGCGCGGCGAGAGAACAGCCTCGCCTCGGCAGCAACGGATGCGCGTCCTGCTGTTCGTCCCGCGTCCTCGTCGCACCCGCTCCCTCATTCCCGCGATTCCCCTCTCCGTCTCTCTTTCTCCGTCCCTCGTTCTCGCTCTCTCTCCCGTGGAACCGCCGAGTCCCGAGCAATATAAGCCGAGTAATATTACCGCGGGAAGAGCGGTAAGGTAACAGAGAGCCGCTGCTACGGACCGTTCCTTTCGAGAATTTACGAGCAGCACGGCCGGGTGCCCGACTCCTCTCTCTCTCTTCCTTCTCTCTCTCTCTCTCTCTCTCTCTCTCTCTCTCTCTCTCTCTCTCTCTCTCTCTCTCTCTCTCTCTCTCTCTCTCTCTCTCTCTCTCTCTCTCTCTCTCTCTCTCTCTCTCTTTCTCTTTCTCTCTTTCTCTCTTTCTCGCGCCATGTATTCCGGAACGTACCGCGTGGAACCCAGCACCGACTCGCCGAGGCGGCATCGGAGCCGTGAGCGTTTCCGTGCTACGCTCGCAATTTCGAGGGAACGTACGCGATTATGCGAGGGCAATCGCGCGACCGAGCGAGCAGCGGCGGCCCCGGCCTGGCGTTGCGATAACTTATCAACGTCGTACGAGATAAAATAGCGATACGCCGATAAACGCGCGCCCGGCGCAACAAAAGAACGATCTCTATCGAATTCGATCCTTCGCTGATCGATCGCTCGCGCGCGAGATGTGTTTACGGTCGCGGAATTAAATCGTTCGCTTCGAATATCGCTCAGAGGCTCTAATATCGAAGAGGGGGGATATATATGTTGGTTAACTTATTAAAGGTCGGTTGAACTCTCTTCTCCCTGCGGGTTCATAACACGACCCTCTTATCTATTTTATAATGTATCGTCGATCGATTTTTTAAGCGAATAGCTTTTCACGTTTATTCATTCAATTGTATAATATACAAGGTGTCCCAGACATCAGACCACACTCGTTAATGGGAGATTCCTAAGGTTATTTGGAGATGATTCTTTCTCAAAAAAAATGTCGAGGGAAGTCATTATTTTTTGCAAGCTCTCAATTTTTGCTATCATATATCCTTGTAACTAAGCTTTAAATTAAAATTCTATTCGACCTAAATTAATTTCGACCTGAAAGCAACTGAAAAATGTAGTTTTAATATTTTTAAATAATCTCAAAATCTGCCATTTAGTCTGGGATACCCTGTATATGTTTTTCCTAATGTGTTTTCACTACATAAAAATGGAGAAATTTTTTTTCTCAAAAAGAACATTTTCTCTTTCAAATCAATAGTATGAATCGAGGATTCGGTTTTGTTGCTGTTTTCGAGATCGCGTCATGACTGACGTCTATTGAAGTACGCGATAATTCCTCTTCTTTTTTTCACACTGTACAATATTCGCGGAATCGTTATTATGTATACGTTCGCGGTCAATGGCGATAATGACCGAGTGTATTAGTGTCCCCTATCTCCGTTACGACGCGTATCGGCATCGGGGCGCAATCGCTCTTCTCGCGCGCCTTCCACCTCGAGGAATCGAGCGGTTAGGTTCCCCCTGTTTACCCCCGTTCCTCCTCCTTCTGATTAGCGATAGTCGAAGCGATGCGGAGCCGTATATACAAGGCGCAGATAACGCGCCGGCGTTCTCGAAAGCGCGTTTTGAAATCCGAGACCGTTACGATTGTTTACGGGCGAGCGAGCAGCGAGGATTCCATCGAGGCGCGCGAGTTAAATCGGCCGCGCGTTCAAGCTCCGCTGCTGCGTCGTAGTCGCTTGCCATATGTATCGTCGATTCGCCCGCTCGCTCGCGCATCCGTCGCGTCCGCGAGAGAGGAAGGACGGTGACGATAAGAAAACAAGGGGAACGGCGAAAGAAAGAGGGAGAGAGGAAAAAAGAGTCGTTTATTGGGAGGTTCTCTTAAGTGCGACGAGAAAGAGAGAAAAAGGAGAGACGTTTCCACGCACAAAGCAATTCATAACGCAGCACTAAAAGATGCACAGCGGCACAGCATGGGTTGTCATTTGTCATATAGTATCTTATTGTTAGAATCGCATGCGAAAATGGCAGCCTTTTGTAATAGATAATTCGGTTGTCTAGACATTGGTCGACTTATAACAGTAAAAATTGATTAAAACTCTGACTAAAACTGCAATTATCACAGTTTCTGATGTAAAATACGGATCGAGACACGTGAATTTTCTTACTAATCGATATGCTGAGGAAGGATAGAAACGTTTATTAAATAATTTATTAGCCCTTTTCATATCTGAAAATGTCAAAATGTGATTTTCAAAAATGATGCCGCCGATAGTTTTGCGGCTACTTTTATTGTCACAAATCAATAGTATTATTATTCACTGTAAATTTTCCGAAGAGAATGGAACGATTGTTGATTGTAGAGGCATTATTGACGACTAACCTTACTAGTATTAAAAAAGATATCTATTTAGTATTAAAGGAACACTTTATCCAGTGTAGTGTCACGTTAGCTTCACAGTTTAAAGTTAGCACCATTGTCAAAAAAGAAGCCGGCGGTGTTGGCGCCTAAAAAGAAAACTGTTTCAAAAATACAAATTCCCTGCGGGAAATAGTATTGTGTTTCCGGTTCATTGTGTTTAATATCTCAGAAAAAAAAGGAATAGTCATCACTGCCAATGATCATCAGCATTGTTTCTTTTTTTTCGGATAATCTTTACGAGACTGATCGGCGCCCTAGAAAATGGCAGTGATGACTATTCCTTTTTTTTCTGAGATATTAAACACAATGAACCGGAAACACAATACTATTTCCCGCAGGGAATTTGTATTTTTGAAACAGTTTTCTTTTTAGGCGCCAACACCGTCGGCTTCTTTTTTGACAATGATGCTAATTTTAAACTGTGAAGCTAACGTGACGCTACAATGGATAAAGTGTTCCTTTAATACTAAATAGATATCTTTTTTAATACTAGTAAGGTTAGTCGTCAATAATGCCTCTACAATCAACAATCGTTCCATTCTCTTCGGAAAATTTACAGTGAATAATAATACTATTGATTTGTGACAATAAAAGTAGCCGCAAAACTATCGGCGGCATCATTTTTGAAAATCACATTTTGACATTTTCAGATATGAAAAGGGCTAATAAATTATTTAATAAACGTTTCTATCCTTCCTCTGGTCCATCCTCAGCATATCGATTAGTAAGAAAATTCACGTGTCTCGATCCGTATTTTACATCCTCGAGAATTGTTCAAAGAATAAGATTTTCCGAAACGTTCAAAATAATTAGAGAATTTTAAATACAATTTTGTTGCGCCTGACTCTTATTAGGTCCTTTCAAACCTGATTTTGTATTTATACATATATGTCAGAATGTCTTTCAATTTATTATTTCAAAATTTTTTTATTTAAAAAATTGAGCACATACAGCTATAAATGATTTAAACTCTTTCTATAAGTTATCAAATACATTCTTTTCAAGCTATTTCTCTCAAGATATGTTTAGTAAAGATCCACTGCCATCTTGGCGCTTCTACAACTTTCACTTAACGTAGCAATATTGCAAAAAAAAAAGGAATTAGGATGTAAGTTGTTTCTCTAAATATAATAGATAAAAAGACTGTTCTTGTTAAAATTAGACAAATTCCACTTTGAAAAGACCGAAACCGAAAGGTGAGAAACTTCTTAACCCTTTAACAGTGTACAGAAAAAAATGTTTCTGTGCCATAAGTGTGTTGACAAAAATTTTTTTCAATTTTTATAAAAAATATTCCTTGGGGGTTTTTGGGGTCGCTGAATCCAAATTTCATATCAAAATTATCGAATTAAAGATGGCGGATCCAACATGGATGTCGCAAAGTTTGAAAATATTTTGATTGGAATGAAACTTGTTTTTCATATTACATAACGTCATTTTCCATAGAATTCGTGTGCGTTTGTGTCTGCTCTCAGTTTTCTTCGTGCGCCGCTAGGTGCACGCACGGACTGCATTCTCATAAGTGATCATTCATATAGACATCCATTTATAGTCATGTGTTTGGCTTATTTTTTATTTTCTATTGATAACATATAAGCATATTCTGAAATATCATTCCTTCTTTTATAATATCAACTATATTATATTATTGGTTATCAATCGCAATGTTTGAAATTGGTCTTTATCGAATTTTTTTATGATGCTTATAAGCGTCAGACACACTGGTGGTCACTAAAATTTTTGCGCATATAGGCGTCAGACACTGGTAAGGGGTTAATATACAAGAATAACATTAAATCAAGCACTTCATGCTGTGTTAACCAAATTTGTTTCACGTTTAGGTCGGCGAAAAAGAGGAACCGGGTCGAAAGAAACGTAAAGCGCACGGACAATGAAGCGAATGATGGAAAAAGAGAAAAAGAGAAGAAAATGCGAAAGAAAGAAATAGAGAGAGAAAGAGGGAGAGAGAGGTTCTCAACATAAGCGCGAGGGGAAATCCGCGTAGAAGAGGCGAGAACGTGACGAAACGCACGACGCGACGCGATGCGAAGTCGCGAGGGGAAGCGACGAGGAAGGGGGAAGGGGAAGGGAAAACTCGAGGGGAACGCGAAGCGGCTGCCGAGCGACGGCGATTTGGCAACGGCTTTTATGGCTTTCGTTGTGATCGAAAGAGACCGAGCCCAACTCGTACGCTTTCCGACAACACGCATGTATAGGCCGCATTCCTACCTACCTGCATCTATCTACCTACCGAAAAATGAGACTGACGCGCAAGACTTTCGCAAAGACCAGCGTCAGGATCCGACATCGCCAAAGAACTGTTTTTTTTTCTCAGTTGCGTATTATTCGATATTCGTATTACGCGTTGTATATACGATAATAAAAACGATTGACCCGATAGAGTCGTTTATGTGTCGGCATGTCAGACGTCAGGGTCACGAACACACACATACACATACACTGCCGTTTCTGTGGCGTTTGTTTTATCGCGGAGATGTGTACGCATTATTCGAGAAAATTAGAAAGAACTTTTTTTTTAAATGAGAAATTGCATTGTACTTATTACGGTGAATTTAAATCCCTAAATATACTTGTTGGTTAATAAATTTTCAGATTGCATATTTTTTTAAACATTTCTTGGTTCTCTTTTAAACGTGCATTACATTATGCCTTCGTTAGGTTCTTGCATCCTAATATTTAATTTTTTTCTTTACTGTGTGTATGTGCTCTTTGTTAAATTATTATTAGTCTCAAAAATATATTTTTTGTTTATTTTTTGACATTTTTTTACGTCTTTACTGATGTTTGTAATTTGTACTCAAATACACTACTGTAAAGGAATCCCTTTTCTCCCATTTATATAATAAAAAAGAATTTTACAAAAATTCGTTCATCATTGCGCGGTGACAGTTCTAGGTCGCGTCAAATTATCGATTCACGCTCGCGAATCATTATACGCGCGTCCCTACATTACGTAATATACACGCGATTATATTATAGCAACGAACCGAAATAGAATAATCCTCTACGTATTCAGTCGCAAAACCTCGAAAAACATCGATCGCTAATCGACAATTTTCACAATGTGACATTTTTTTACACTTTTCCATCTCGTTATATCGCGTTACCGCATCGTTTTAATTACTTGGTGCATGAGGTGTTTCTTAGATGTTTCATGATGTTTTGCGCGTGTCATACGAACGCGGTCGAAACATCTCTCTCGTAGCGATTATTCGAGCCCCGGAGCGCGTCGATGAAAAAGATCGAAGCCGGCAGCGACTCTCGATCCACATCCGGTTTTCCGTCTCTCTTTCTTTCTTTCTCTCTCTCTCTCTCTCTCTCTCTCTCTCTCTCTCTCTCTCTCTCTCTCTCTCTCTCTCTCTCTCTCTCTCTCTCTCTCTCCCTCCCTCCCCCAACGTTCTTTCGACGCACTCAAGAATGGTCGTGCGTCGATCAGCGACCTGCGCGCGAGACATCCGAGACGGCGCGCGGACGAGAGTGAGAGCGCTTTTGATGCCTGCGCATTCATACGTACTTGCGGGAAACTGTAACTACCCGTCCGCCCGTCCGTAGTAGAAGTATTAGCTGGGAGGGGGAGGGAGAGCGAGCGCGGGGGAGAGAGAGAGTCTGAGAAAGAGAGAGACGGAGCGCGGCGGCAGCGGGAGAGGGCAAACTGGGTCAGTGTCGTGGAACTTGAAAACTTCGCTTCCGTAATGCGAGAACGGCGCCGCCGACTGCCATCTCGAAGTCGCTTAAACTGCGTTTACGAGACGGCGGTAGTGGTAGATAGGTAGGTAGGTAGGTAAAACAGAAACACACTTGGAGAACTCAAGACCGAGTTATATGTAGTTATATATGTGCGTGTATACACAGAGAGATTCTCTTCAGCTCTACGCCGCTACGCGCCCCGTGATCAGGAGAAAGAGGCTCGCATCGGCTTCGCCGGCTGTGAGGCGGAGAAAGAGCAGTCGAGCAAACCGAGAACGGTATAGAGGCGAACGATAGCGAAAGGAACAAATGTATAGGAATTTTGCAAACTATTGCCATTTTGCCACCAACTTAACGCAGCGGGACAGGAAAATCTCATTTGTTATATATCGACGTGTTACATCTCGATCCTAATCTTTGTCCTTCTTTCGACGATTTTTACGGAGAAGAGCGTGTTTTTTTTTCACTGTAATCGTATACGCGACCATGATTCCTCAAGACGCGATTCTCAATGTCATCAACCATATAGCGGCCGGGTGTCGAGCGGTCACGAGCGGAAGGCCTCACAAGGTCACGAATTTGCCGATGACGACTGGGTGGAGAAAGTCCGTTCGCCCAGCTACTCTCGACGATTGCCTAAAATTGCGTACAGTCTCTCTCCTTCGCCTTCTCTCTCTCTCTCTCTCTCTCTCTCTCTCTCTCTCTCTCTCTCTCTCTCTCTCTCTCTCTCTCCTCTCTCTCTCTCTCTCTCTCTCTCTCTCTCTCTCTCTCTCACACACACACACACACACACACACACACACACACACACTCACACTCACACTCACACTCACACTCTCTCACTCACTCTCACTCACTCTCACTCTCCTTATATATATATACACGGTATATACGGCGGCTCTTGTTCTACTCGAGCATATATATTTTTTTTCGCCTCGCGGTTTCCAGGGACGCGAGAGAGAGCGCGACCGCGACCGCGATGAACACTTTTTTCGGGTCGCGCCACGTGTATATCGCGCCAGATATATATGCGGAGGCAGGAGGCGGCGAGACGCGACGCGACGCGCATTTTTGATTTCGCAACGAGAGAGCCTAGAGATAATTGGCGCGCATTAGCGATCCGACACACGCGAGCGCCGTATCGTCGGCGGCACACCAATGAAAATTACTCGTAACCACGCGTGTTTCGCGGGATATATATATTTTTTCAGTCGGCTTCACATTTTTTTCTCACCCAATACATCCTCGTTTTTCAATCGATGATTTTATCGATTATCCCGCGCTACGGGGAAAAAAGTACCGCGCCACGAACACAACTATATATATGGGTGTATTATATTTATTTCATATTTTCCTAAATAAAAATCTTGCAGGAAAAAAAATTATTGTACGAGCGAGTATCGAAAGTTTGAGACGTTTCTTTATTCTCATCTTCGAGATATACATATACCTGTAATTATTAGAAAAGATTCGTCGTGAATCTTTGAATTATTTTATTTAATAATAAGTTTTGCACTGTTACACCCTAGTGCTAAATTCATTTTATCGATGATTTTATTGATTATCCTATCCTATGGAATTTTATATTTTTCTAAATAAATTATTGTACTATCGAGTGTTGAAAGTTCGAGATAATTTCTTATTCCTGCCTTCCAGATATATACCTACTTGTAGCTAGAAAAGATTCGTCTGTTTGAACTATTTTATTAATAAATATATTAAATTGTGTACTGTTTTTTACGTAAACGTAAAATATGTACAAAAAATTTTGATTTAATCATGTTTATTATAACGCAAATTTTCAGTTTCGGAGCAACCATCCTGTACACGAGACAACTCTTAGGATCGATTGTTCCACTTTTTGGTGAGTTTTACCGGACAGATAGCATATATTCGTCTTTTTTCAGAAAAGTTCTAAAAAAGAGACGAAGCTACACTATCTGCCGGGTGAAACTTTTACCAAGAAATTGAAACAACCGGCCCTTATAAGTGCGTATGGATTTCACCATCTTAATATTAAAATAAATGTTATTTTGCGACTCTTGCTCCGAAAAGATCCGTAATCTCGTCGCAAATCTCGCGCTTATCTGATTCTCGTTCTATATTAACGCTAAACGCGATCTTCGTATTATGTTAACAATTAAAGAAAGCGAGTTCGAACGAAATAGCGAATAGTTTCTTTCCGCATCGATATTCGACGTTGATGCGCACTCTTCGGAGGGTAAGTCTTTGGTAAAATTAATCGCGAATCGCAAATCGCGTTGAAACTTAAAACTCGTCCGTAGAACGGCGGACAGACAGATTCGCCAGCAACGCGGTCTCGTTATAGCGTAGAACGGCCGCGACGGCCGGTGACACGAAGGCTCTCTCTCTCTCTCCTCTCTTCCCCCCCGATTCTTCCTCGATATCGACTTTAGACCGAACGGCCCGGAGGCAGGCAGCGTTGAGAGAGCGCGTTCGCTAAGTCTAAATAACCTCTGGTATATCGAACCGCTGCCAGGGAATCCGCGACGGACGGCTGCCTGGCCGCGGATCGCGAGGCCGCCGGGCCTTCTCTCTCTCTTTACATCTCTTTTCCCCTTTCGCGTTGCCTAAGTTGCTTTTTGTGTCGCCGTCTCGTTTCACTAGACCGCCCTAGAGTATTGCGAGAACAGTCTTTGACCATGGGATGAGAATATTTCCTTAACGGGGGGGATAAGAAAAACCCACAAATTTTTCTTTCTATCATAAGATTTTTGCCTTTTTTACTTATTACTCTTTTCTATATATACGCTATTTTCTGTCTGAATATTTCGTGGTTTTTTAAGGTTCGAACATAGGAATTCAGTAGAAGCAGAAAAGGCTGCGTAAGGTTAGCGTGAGGTTACACAGGTAAAGAAATAGAGAAGGCACTGGGGGGCGGCAGGAAAACGAGTCGTAGCACGCGGAGGATAAAAGAGGGTTGAGGATGAAGCGGAGTAACTGCCACGACGGCGACGACGAGGACGCGGGGGAGACGGGTCCCCGGGGAAGAGGGAAGTCGGAACGCCGCGAGTGGAAGGAGGAGGAGGATAGAGCCAAGCCGTTATTTAGCCGGGTGCGCGCGCGGATACTCGGCTCTCTCGCGCGTCCCTTTCGCGTCCCTTTCGCGTCCCTGCGCGACCCAACTTTACCCTTCCCCCTCGTCCCCCCCCGAACATCCCGCCGCGGGGGCACCTCCATCCTTCGACCACCCTTGAAGCACGAATAGCCGTCCCTTCATCGCTCACGCTCGTTCCACTATCTTCCGTCTTTCTTCTCCCTCGACTCTTCTCTTCGACCTTTCCTCTCCCCCGCTCTTCTCTTTTTGAGTTTTTAAATGTGTTTTCAAGTGTTGCAATAATCGCGGCCAAACCATCAACGTCGGCCTGAAAGAGTTGGGTCTTGGGTATTATAGTGCGTTCTCTCTCGCTTCTTTTTTCAGCTCTTCTGTAAATCTCAGAGTTACTATAGTGGCAAATATTTCTTTTTTATCTTCCAAAGAACGAAACTTGTAGGCAAGCGAAATTTTTCCTGTTAAAGCATACTGCGCGAAACTAAAGATGAAACGAGACGCTGTTCGTTTCTTTTTTTTCCTGCGCATTCTCGTGAAGAAAATCTATTCGATTGACGCGGCATGAGAGAGCGTGAGGAGGAGGGAAGGAGAGGGAGGGAGGGAGAGAAAGATAGTCCCAGACGGCTGATTGTGAGCTCTCTACGTCGTGGCCGTCGTTCGCCGAAATCCGTGCTAATTAAAGCCTGCTCGACGCCCGACCGCTACCACGATCTGCTCGTCTACTCGTGCTCGTACCTACTACGAGCATCTTTGTCCCCTTTGAATACCCATCTCTCTTCACACAATTCTTCCCGTCGTCAAGCTTGGTTACTCATTTCGTCCTTCTATCTCTCTCTCTCTCTCTCTCTCTCTCTCTTTTTCTGTTCTGCTGGCCTGCTGATTTTTGGCCACCATGTTACAGTCAACACCAAAAGGAATTACCATGTTGCAACCAAAGACACCAAAGAAACATTAAAGAGTCAGGCTTCGACCGGTCCATTGTAACGAACATGTTTCCGCGCAGCTAACGGTATTCCGGCGTTATATCTTTGCGGCACGACTGCCGCTTGCCTGGCGTGTGCTTATGCGTGTGGGTGTGCGTATGCGTGTGCGTGAACGCTACGTTACAATGGTGGGCACGTCTCAAGATAAAGTCGTCGTCTTATATAGTGAAAATACATTTCTCATTTTCTGACTCGTTTATATGCCGCGAACTATTTCTCTATTGCAAAAGGATTTGTTATCTTATTCCGAGTTCGATGCGGAACGTATAATTTTTTTTCAACATTATATCTTTATTTTACTACATCGGTGACAAGTTATTCCTTTTTGTAATCTGTCGTTTTTTATCTCTCTTATCGCCATATTTAGTTATTTAATTATGTCTTTTTTTCCTTGAAAAAGTTTTGTTTCCAATCGTAATGAGTATTTAAAATTAAGAATTTTGTAACACATGTAAATAAATATTTGTATATCTGAAAAGAGATGTTTTTTTCACAGAAGAGAGAGAGAAACATTTATTTAAAAATTAAAAGTTTATATGTATATATTATGAAACATCTTGTTGAAAAAATTTAGATTACTACAACTTTTACCGTAATATTTCTAGAGCTTACCAAATCTGAATATCTTATACTTCTTCTCTTGTAAACCTTCGACAGTCGTCGAGTTTTCACGTTTGAGAGGCCACGTTCACATTTTATGAGAAAAGCGAATTGTATTTCTGTTGATCTTCACACAAAATTCCGTTTAAGGAAAAAGTGCTCGAAACTTAATCGTTTTATTACTACTATTGTTTGCAGAAATTTTAATAAACATAGAGTGTTTTGACGAATTTCGATCTTATAAATTCAATCAGTCTTTGTACAAAGATTGTACGACATCGAGACGATAAATTAAACGAAGAAACAATTTTGAAAAGAATCTGGCCAGTGGTTCTTAACCTCTTTGAAGTCACGGAATACTTTTAATTATAAAAAAAATTGGCAGAAAATCCAAAATCAATTAAGGAATACGGATTTCTCAGTTATCCGTAATTTGTACAGTATATAAGTATATAATCTTTCATCTCTGATATAATATTGATGTAAAAAAAAGATTTAAATATTATGTATTAACATGAGATAAATTAATATATATGATGTATATTAATTTTAATTGTGACGATAATAAATTGTAGAGTATTTTTCAGAATACTTAAACGTGTAATACTTATTAATGTATTTATATATTAAATATTTTTTATTTCGCGGAACACCAATTAAGAACCACTGAGCTATGCGATCATAAAATCTCGTGTAAACATAACAAGAAATTATGCCATTCAATAATTAATGTGTTCCCTCGTTTTCGATTAATTGAAAACTATAGTTTCGCTTTATTATAGTCTTTTCGCAATTTTTGAAGAAAACAATAGGTTTCTTTCTAGTTTCAAATTCCAAAGGGAATAGATGTCCGGAGATATAGGCGTGCGCGCGCACGCACGCACACACGCACGTACAGATGGGCGTATTCACGCACACCAAGCCGGCGGCATATAGGTTATTCACGGGCGCTGAAAGCGAACGCATATGCGTTCGTAAATACGACCTTGTGGCTTTACGATCGTTTACAAACTCTTCCGACCTTTCGGGTCGGGGAGAATGGGAGCGTGCAAACTCGGCGTTATTCCAATTAATCTCCACACACGCCGTAATATCGCGAACGCGTGTGCGTATGCGTGGGCGATCGCGTAATAACAGAGATAAAAAATAAAAAATTCAATGCGATGCATCGCTAAATAAAATTCATCCCGCGTCACGCGGAATTCATATCGATGAGAGATAGAGATTCTGGCGCTTCTCGCATTTTCCCCTTTCAACGATAATGTTTTGATAGCGATTTGACGTTTCGTACAATTCGTCCTCGTTATTGAAATTAGATCGATGAATATCCGTATTTCGTTTTCGGCGAATTGATAAAAACGATGATACGAAAGAGACGTCCGAATAAAGAGGAAGAAAAAAATACTTTGAAATTTTTTCCTAAATATATTCCCAGTGAAAGTAGTTAAACGTTGTAAAAAAGTTGGGAGCAGCGCGCGCACTCGTAGAATAAAGTTTCCGATAAAGTTTTGCGAAAACTTCCGCCAATATATCGCAAGATTATTACGTCGTGGATAAAAAAAATCCATTAATAAGGATTACTCGTACCGAAGAGAGAGATTCCGCGAATCGTGATTTCGCCAATCGTTAAGTGTCGCAATGTTGTTAGAGATGCGAACGAAATTTCTTTATCACCGTTCGGACTTAATATACATGAATCGAGTTTTTTTAAAATTTTTTTTAACAACGAACGAGTGTTAAATCACGTAGAAATTAAGAATATAGATATATCGCTGTACATAATCTGGAAACTCGGCGTCGAGATAAATAAATATGATTAAAGATATACGAGGGAGGAGAGAAGTAAACAGCCCGAATAAATAAAGCTAAGTAAATAATTTGGAGTCAAAAGAAAAAAAAGCGAAAATCGACGCAAAATGGCCGAGAGTAAATGACAATCCATCGCCCGAGATCGAATTTTTACACGCGAGAAAATGGCAGCTTTCATCGCGGAGAGACACGCCTGAAACTCGTTCTCCCAAAGCCGCAAACGCGTTTCGGCCGAGCGACCGAGGCGAGAGAGGAAGAGAGAGATCCTTTCTCTCTTGTCACATCCGCGTGAAACTTTCGGCTAAATCCATGAAAGAGCGCGACCGGCAATAACTTGTAATAAATCGAGCTCGACCCCGACGTCCCTCGGACCTGGGGAGGGAATAACGCACCTGTGTGTTTCAAAAAAACGTGTAGAAATTCCACGTCCACGCGCAAAGAGAAGACGGTAAAGTGAATTAATGGTGTTTTGTCAAACTTTAAATATCTCCGTGCGCAGTATTATTCGTTCGTATCCGCGTTTCGTGCCGCATTTTTAAAGGGGATCGCACACGATTCGTTCTCGTTCGTCGTTACTCCAATGAAATTGGGACATATTAATCGGATCAGTTTTTCTCGAAAATAATCATGATATATATTCTCAGTAAATACATATATATATATATATATATATATATATATATATATTATTTATATTTATATATAAAATATAAAATGTTTATATATAATATGTATATAAAAAATACCTATTATAAATTAAATAAAAATATATATTATAAATTATATAAAATATATATTACAAATACATATATATTATATGTATATTTTATTTGTATTACATAGAGTTTCCAGATTATATGCAGAGTGATATATATCTATACTTAATTTCTACGTATTTAAGGTGTTCAAAAACTTGATTCATGTATATTAATCCAACTGATGAAGAAATTTTGCTCGTACCTCGTAAATGTATATATATATATATATGTATGAATGTATATTTTTTCAATTTATCGATTATGATCTCGATCTATCTACATACATATCGACGACACCAGAGAATTTTCCAATGCTATTTTCCAATGCTATCGATAGTATTTTTACAAATACCTTTCACTTCGCTTGTTGTACGGTTTTAAACAATGTTCAAAGTGCATTTAAATTCTGCAATTTTTCTTCATAATCTTAAAAATCCAGACAAGCTACCCGAGAGAAGTTAGTCTTCCAATTGCGATACTTTATCGATACCAGTCAATCTACACGTCATCCTCTGCATTAATATGTTAATCGTTATACGTACGTGCGCGCCAAAAGAGAGGAGAAATGTAAACCAGAGAGAAAGATAGAGTGAGAAGAGAGAGGGAGGGGCGAGTCGAGAACGTCGTTGGATCGACGTTCCAAGATTCCTCGTGGGATAATCATAAAGCGGCTCCGCGGCGGATGTGGAAACGTCACGTTCGCGGCCAGCCCCGCGTTGATAACTTTCCGCGGAGCCGTTTGAAATATTGGCGAAGGTGCGACGAGGGAGAAAGACAGAGCCAGAGAAAGAGAAGAGAAGAGGCGCGTTCTCGACACAACCAACAACACACGAGCACGGCTTGGCGGCTCCGGCTTGGCCCTAAAGGCGAGCTCGTAAGCGCGTAACCGTCGCGTCGTGAGCGCGCGCTTCTCTCTCGCGTGAAATTTAAAGGCGGCTGCTGTCGTGTCCCCCTCTTTACCCCTCCTATCACCCCCTTTCCTGCCTTCTCTTCCCCTCGCCGCCGTCGCACCACACGCGCGCTCGCTCCTCGCGAGAGAGGACTGTGTGCTGGGGCCCCCTCGATCGATCCACGCCCGCATAGTCGCGAGCGTGTAGAAGAGGTTGTTTGTCGGTGGCCGACCGGCCACGGTCGCTCGCCATTTGCCATCGACGCCGGCAACGACGACGCCATTGCTGCCTCTGCCTCTGCTTGCCTGCCTGCGCATCGCGCAGGAAGAATTTTTTATCGCGGGTTTTCCCTCCCGCAGTAAGCCGGCGGGTAATTAACGGCGGTCCCTTGCCCTTTCCGCCCCCCCCCCACCCGTTGTTCCGTCCTCCGCTCCGCTTCGTAACGCGATTCCCCGACCCCCGCGGATTCTGCGACGTCGAATATAGGTAATGGCTCGTCCTTCGGAATTTTACGATCTTTGAAATACAGGTCGTTTTTCTTTTCTTTTTTGTTTTTCTTTGAAACGGTCTAACGGTGAAACTAACGTCGCATGTGTTCACGGTCTCCTATTCTTTTCGAAGAGAGATAAATTGAAAACGCGCACGGTTTGGCGGCACCACAACGAAAAATCGTCAGGAAAGCATGCTGCTGAAAATGTTAAAAGAGAAGACGGTCTCTTCTAAAAATTTACGATACACGATGCGAGACGAAAAGACATTATACGCAGGTCCTCGCACAGGTATAATCGGTATCTATATACAGGCCCGAGAATTATTTGCCAGCTGTATGTCACGATTTAAAATGCAAAAGTGAATCGTAACATACATATTTACATTTTTGTATACATTAAAGCATATTCTTTATTCTTGCATATTTTAACAGATTTAACAGTACGTGATATATACAATTACATCATTATTTTTCCCATTAGTTTAGAGACGAAAAGAGAGATAGATCGACTAGGTTAGAGAATGTGGTGATCTTGAAATTTTCGTCTAGTAACCGCTTATGCTGTTACTTCGCGGTCCGAAATATCGAACCACCTTCGTCGTCATTCGCGGCCGACCGTCTCGAAATTCTAATCTACCGCGATTATACACGCAGCAGCGGCGCGACTTTTTTTCCGGACGCACGCGCGAACGCTTTCGAAAGGAAGGACACGCGGCGCGGCGCGTCGACGACTTACGTAATCAACGAGCGAAGCCGCGCGGCGCGATCCCCCTTCTCCCCCGTCCCTCGTTTCTCTCCACCGGTCCCCTTTGAACTCCTCTCTCGCTCCCTCTCTCCCTTGTCGGCTGACTATATACGCGTTTTCTGTTGCGCGCCCGACGCCTACCATGCCCAACGACCCAAACGACCGACCGACCGACCGACCACTCCTGCCATTGTTCTTTTTTTTTCCCGCGCACGGTTTTCTCGCGATTACTCCCGCCGCGGTTCGACTGAAACACAAAGAGCCCGCACCGACGGCGCCGGCGGACCCTTAATTCGTATCTACGAGAAGGGACCGGAGGCTAGGTAAAGAAAAAGAGAGAGCGAGAGAGAGAGAGAGAGAGAGAGAAAAAGGATGGGTCCTAATCGTGACCGCGCGAATTCTTCAGCGTCGGTCGCCTCGCGGCGTGGGGAACCGGCGCGATGTGGTGCGGCGTGGCGACCGCGCCATTTCCGGCGGCCGCGCATGCCTCCAGGCATCCGGGGCTTCTCTCTCTCTCTCTCTCTCTCTCTCTCTCTCTCTCTCTCTCTCTCTCTCTTCGTGAGTGTGCCGCGGGCATCGTCGGAAAGGGCACGATCGGAAAATTAACGACCCCTCGAGCGTTAACTCCCGACTCCAGGTCGACGGGCTGGTTCGCTCGTTCTCTTTCTCCCTTTCTCTCTCTCTGTCGCTCTTTCTCGATCCGCTCGTTCGTTAAGTCCTTCCTTGGCTCGTTCTCTCCCGCGACTCGCACCGCGCGCGTTTTCATCCGTTCCCCCCTGTTTCCCCCCCGCTCATCCGTCTATCCGTCCATCCGCGCGTCCGTCCCTTTCCGAACCCCTCCGTTCTCTCGTCCTTTATCCTAACCATCGCCGCCGGCAGCCCTACCCCTCGAAGCTACGAATCGCAGATTGGTGGAGAGAGCGAGAGAGACGGAGAGACGACCGGTCGATTATCTATAATCGATAGCGACTCCCGCGCTCCATATTGCCGTAGTACGCACCGGAGATGGTGACTGACGTTTAAATACACAGACAAGACCGTAATATATCCCGTCGTCGTCGTCGTCGTCGTCCTTTTCGGGATCCTTGCGGATCCCGGCTCGATGTAAATCATTTCCCCGTCGTCGATATTTATATCTATATATATATATGTATATATATATGTATCGATTCGCGCGTGTGCGACCGTTATTATTAAATAATTACGCTCTCGCGAAGCGGGAACACGAGGGTGTAAAACGCGCGCGCGACCCGCTGTAAATCCACGAGCTTGACCGATAATAGATGCGCTGCAGGGAGAGAAGACGGCTCTTCTTCCCGGAAGAAATTGCCTTACCTTACCTCCTCGATTTTACATCCCCCCGGTTCTTACGACGGTCGTCGTGTAAACGCGGAATATTCTGCATATCGAGTAACAGCGCTGACGACGCTCGGGAAAAAAAATCTATTTTATAATTTTTTATTATAACTCGTCATGAATATTCTTCAGAGACACGAACTGTGAAATTCGTAGAATGTCATATCGATATCTGAAGCTTTCTCTACGATTCTGTTTTAGAGAATAATTATATGAAATTATATATTATATATTAATTTTCTTGATGTTCCCCTTTTTATTATATCGATCAATATATATCAATTATATCAACACACATATTACTTAATATTTAAAAAAATAATATTAAATAAAATATCAAAATAAATAAAATAATATTATTGAATAAAATAATTATGAAAGAGAAAATAAAGACATACAACTATAGAGATTCTTCAAGTTGCATGTTGTCATGAATAGTGAAGTTTGATCAATTTTTAGAGTTAAATTTGTGGGACTTTGTTTTTTATTTCCTACTCCTTGTTCGCCAAAGACTTGATAACGGGAGGAGAAAATATTTTTTTCTAAATGTCACACGTAATAAGCGTCGATAATTATCGATCTTCAACAACGCGGCGACGATTCTAAATGAGGTACGTTTAAAGTACGTTCAAATTATTTCAACGGACTGAATCAGGTTATCAAAACGATCGTCGGCAATTTCCTTCCGGTCGAGGTGGTCGATTTTCGTGGACAATTGTTTACCGTCGACGTGCCTGGGGAGTTTATCTTTCCCGAGGAAAGCAGCCTAGATTAACCGACGCCGAAGAAACGGAGGGAAAGAATAATTTTAACGGCATAATATCGAATGTATTGTACATTCTAAGAATTTTCTAAGTATACACAACAGCGTGTCGTCGTTAAAAAAAAGTTTATTAAAATACTGTCTAGATATCTTTTATTTGCACGCTTTCTATTTATTCTCATCATATGAATAACAATAAGGCTCTAAATCTATGTCAAATATAGATATAAAAAAGCTAATAAGAGCAGGATAAAGCGAAAGATAAAAAACTCCTAAATCATTTTAACCACTGTTTATTGACTTAAACTTAAAAAATTAAACGTTTCGATTCCACTTCGGGTCATTTTCAATAACTGTATAACAAAAAATAGAAAAAGAAATTCATGCAAAGAAAGTAAATGTCTATAAAAAACTAAATTGATACATACATTAAAAGTTAACGAAATAAAAATATATAAGCGTGTGTATCATGCGATCATGTGAATATAGAATCCTCCGGAATCCACAAATCTTCGTTTGAGATGTCTTTCGATGGTCCTCGCCGTCAGAAAGAAGAATGTAAAATGCAAAAGTAAAACGCAATAACATTCCTACATTGAATAAAACGGATGAATTGTTAGATGGAAATGATCGAGAATGTAATGAAAGAGAAGCAAACTCACCAAGAGAGAAATGCAGAGAATCACGCGAGAACGAAACGCAAAGGATAGATTGCGAATGAATTTTAAATATATAAAAATGGTCTAAATCATCATAGCGATCGTTTTGATGCTGAACATTTATACCAAATATACGAGACATGTTTTTTAAGTAAAGTCCGTTTTGAAATTAGAAAAAACCATGAAAGATAAAAATGATTTATTGTAGCCGAATTAAAGCTATACACATTTAATTTTGCACATAGTCAGTTCATCATCATTTTATCGCAGTTACATTCATGTTCGATGCCACATGTGAGTAATTTACAATGAGTGTAACGATAAATAATTCCGCCAACTGTGTGTTCGTGTTGTGATATCAAACTCTTCGATTGCTGCAACAATTTCGTTGAGAAATGTTTGACCACCAGTCTTTCCGATAAACGACTGCCACCTGTTTATGCATTTAAAGAAATGTCTCTCGTATCGCATTGAGTATATTTCATAATTTGAAAAAAATTACTGAAAAACAGTATTAATATAATGAATGGTTCGAAACACTGGCGGCGGACCTTTTTTGATAAAGGAATAAAGAAACGATATTAAAAATATGTGGAAGTCAATGGTGACTGTATGGAAAAATAACATAAACGTGTAGTTTTATTTTGGTTATAATAAATCGTTTTTATCTTTCATGATTATTTTTTTGAAAACGGACCTTTGAAAAATACGCCTCGCATGTTCGAATTTTGAAGAGCATGCCAAAAATTTAATCTCGACACGCTCGATATCGATCCTCCAACAATCGTTTCTGTTATGTTTATTTTTAACGCGATACACAATGTCAGATTTCAAATGTTCAAAGTTCATTCGCAATGTTTCTTTTGACAAGTGCGTTTTATTTTTGTGGCTTCTGTACACCTCTGCATTTCTCTTTGTGAGTTGCCTCTCTTTCATTACATTCTCGATCATTTCCGTCAACAATGAATCTAACAATTCATCTATTATTTTTGCAAAATTTTTTCCATAAATTCTTCAGAACTTTTTAGAGCTTTTCAGTTTAGATTTTTCAACTTTTCTCTTTCTTCTAATCTATTTATTAGAAATTTATCTCAAAACGAATTTCCTTACAAAATGTAAAAATAATTTTTCGAAGTATAATTAATTTTTCCAAATCATGATAAAACCACTATCCTTAGAATACAAAAAAAATAAACATATAAAAAATGCATATATATTAAACGAGATAAAAGCGCGCTTCTTAGAGAGGCTTTAGCAATATTTAGTGTACAAGGCGTTAAAGATGCAGAGAATTAGAACAGACTTTTCGTAAGAATTATATACGCTGCTAGAAACAAATAAAGATAATATAATATAATATCGGCAAAAGAGTCAATTTATATTAAGTAAAGAAGAAGTCTACGAATAAACTTTTTTCTGGCTGCGGTTTCACTTTCGTCTGGTTTGAAACTTCAAGAATTTTCAGCCACTCGATAATATTTGCATTGTCTCTTCCCTCCCGTTTGCTACCATATTCAATAGATTTAAAGGACATAAGGTTGGGAGACCAGGACAAATGACATATAAGGTTGACAAACAGCTGATTAAAAGAAGAAAGAGATTAACACGTATACGATGATGTATTCGTGCGCGTGTATATTTTCCCATTTATTTCATTCATTCGATTCACACAACTCACAACCAACACAAAGCCCGATACTATGGATTCTACGATTATTGCGCAAAGAGGGGGAAAAGGATCACCACCGGTTCCGAAAGCATCTCTCTCTCTCTCTCTCTTGGAGAATCTCTTTTCATTCATAAACTCTTTCTGCTATAATGGAATGCTCGAGTTTGACTGACTTGAAAAATATACACCAAACAAGAGAGAGATATATATTTAGAAAGAGAGTAGAGAGACAGGTCGATGTATATAGGTAGGAAAATTCCGCACACGCGGAGGACTCGAAGATAAATCAAGCGAGTCACTTTCCGGGCGGTGTGTTTGAGAAGAAACACACACCGAAACCTCCTTTCGACTTTTCTCAGACAAACAAGAAAAAAAATATTGTTATCTCTTGACTCGCTTATCATCGTCCATCTGTCCGAAAGCGAGGCGAGTCCGCGGCAGGAACGATAGCGATATCGGGAGCGCATGCTGCGCGAGAAGGTCGAGCGAGTCACCCACATTTGTACTTTTACGTGTACGCGTATGTGCACATATGCACACGGATATATGTACGTAGGCGTAGGTGTAGCTCTTACGTAATCGCGTATATACGTACATACATACGCGAATAAGACGATCACACGTTGGTAGTCGTCGTCGCTGTCGCCGTCGTCGTCGTCGTCACCGTCGGCTTTCACGGTGGATCCTCGAAAGGCCAGAGGTGAGGATCCAGCGAACCGTACACAAAACCGCTTCGCTGCAAAATCGGGAGATTGGACGTCACGGGGATATCTACGGGTGGGTTTTTTGCGCTATCACGGGGTGTACCGTCAAAGGAAGGGTCGCGTTTGCCGCTGCTGCTGATGCTGGTGCTGCCGGGGTTCGTCGCCGCAGAAGGACGGGATGACGTAACTTGGCTCTCGCCCGGACACTCTCTCGACGAACGATGGTTATATATACGTAATCATTCACGCGACCACACACACACACGCACACACGAAGATAACGCTAATATCTCGTCGTATGACTAATTGAGAACGTTTAAGGCTCCTGGGTGCTCATCGCGGCCATATTGGATTGTGACGTCAGAGGCGAGAAAGCACACGCTGAAAATTCTTATTGTTAGATGCCATTTTTTAATGAAAAGATATTTCGATTAAACAGCACTTAAGATGGCTTTAGCACACTCTTAAAAATCCCCGAAAACTATCCTTTTCCCTTTATAATCAATCAACATCTGTAAAATGATCGAGATATCAGACTTTGACATGCGGAATGACTGCGCATGTGCAAAGACCAGACGGACTGGGCTTCATAATATTACATTTTACAACTGTTGATTAATTATAAAGGGGAAAGGATAGTTTTCGGGGTTTTTTAAGAGTGTGCTAAAGCCATCTGAAGTGCTGTTTCATCGAAATATTTTTTTATTTCGAAATGGCATCTAAGAAATTTTAGCGTGTGTTTTCTCGCCTCTGACGTCACGATTTCGACATGGTCAGAAAGGAGCCAGGAGCCTTAAGAGTTAGAGAATACACGAACCTTTCCGAGAAGAAGGATCTTTTTTCCGCCGAAATTTCCTATCGTACGAGAAAAAGAAAACGGCATTATTTGTTTTTTCTCTTTTTTTTTTAAATTTTGCCAGTTGACGTTAAATAAATTCATATTATAAAATATATAAAAAGATTCAAGTATATATTATACTTTTTATAATTTTTTTCGAAACTTACATTCGACCGATCACTTTAATTCGATATTAAAGAAAGATCATTATTGTAATAATTTTTCTATAATTTTATAAATTCATCATTTAATATATAAATTTACAAACGCGCTATCCTGGAGTCCTCGTCGAACCTGGTATCGAGGTATCCAAGTAGGCATATCCACAACATCCGCCTTTATTCGCGGAACGCATTCATTATCGTCGGTCTCGACCGACGTCGGTGAGAGAGAAAGAGAGAGAGAGATCGTCGGTGAGATTCGGGCAGAAATTTCGCGGGGCCTTCTTCTCTCGAGACGAATGGCATCCCGTCGTTCCAGAAGCGAGAGAGCGCTAACCGTGGGCTTCGCAACCGTGGTTATTGGCCGATCGCGAACGCGCCAAGCCACGTCGACCCGCGGACCGAACCGCGCCGGCGTTAATGCGGCTTTGGGCGTCTCGCGGCCCCTCTCGCGATCCCCTCGCGGCCTCCTTCGCCTGTATCCCCTCTGTCCCTCTCTCCACCCCGGTCCCTCGGAGTTCTTTTTTTTCCTCTCTTTTTACGTGCGCCTCGCGCGGCCTTCGAAAGATCTCTCCTTCGCCGAAGGAGCGCGAGCAAAGGGGGATCGGGGGAGAGGGAGAGAGAGGAGGCGGACGGGTCCGAAGAGGGCCGCGGGGTGTAGAGAGAGTGTAGACGAGAAAGAAAAAGATGCGAGGGAAAGAGAGAGAGAGAGAGAGAAAAGGCTCTTCTCTCCGCGGGCTTCTGGCCTGTGAACGAGGAGGCGAGCGAGGAGGTAAAAATCGCGAGAGAGCCGTCAATTAGGAGCGCTCGCGCGGTTCTCCGGAGCCTCCTCCGTTCCTTCCTTGCGCGAACAAAGAGCGACTTTGTCGCCCGTCTCTCTGATGTCTCTCCTCTTCTCTCCCGTCTCCCCGCCGGTCTATCTCTCGACGGACGGAGATATCGACGAGATATCGCGGCGAACGTTGGAATTCGTTGTCGCTTCGGTGTCGTTTGTTCGTGATAATTGTAGTGAATTTTCGTCGGAAATAGACAGGGCTTAGCCATCTGAGAAATTCTCGATTCAGTCTTATTCGTTCGAATTGCAAGTTTCATTAATAAATAGAGATTAATTTGGGAAAAGATAGTTTTTAAAGAGGATAGATTTATTGTATATAATTATGCGGAAAAAGAGAAAGAAAATCAGCTATTTATATCATGACGCGATGAGATGTATAAAATATCCTCTATTTTTTGATCAACGTAAAATCGATTTTTTCTAGATTCAATTAAATTCCAAGAGCTTTAACCCTCCGTCAGCAGTCATTTTTTTTACTAACGCCGTCAGTAAACTGGATCTTTTTTAAGTTCACCCCATATTATTTTTACGTTCTAGACTTTCAAAAAATAAAGAAAAATCTGGATTATTTATTAATATCTCTATTATAATATCCAATATAAATTTTAAAGCCAAATATTAAAAAAACCCAATTATTGTTTATACAAAGCGAAATTTGAACAGCAATTTGGAAAAAATAGAAATTTGCTTGTGCCTTAAAAGACCTAGACGGAGGGCTAATAACTGTTTCACGCGATGCAGACAAAATTGTTAAAGAAAAATAATCAGAGATCAGCTGTGAGAGAGAATGACAGTTCGACGAACTATAAAATTTCACAATCTCGCGTCGCGATGGAAAAGCGATCGTATGTAAAACACACACCTTAACACGCCCCTCCTGATATTCTTTCTCTCGAACAAGTGCCTGTATGCCGCGGGTAACCCGATAATTTATAGCGGCGCAAGAGAGACCGAGGAGAGAAAGAAAGAGAAGAGAGAAGAGGAGAAAGAGATGGAGTGCGCCGCAGCGCGTAAAGTCCCTCCGTTTACGCAGATACGCGCCGCTTTATGTATACACATATTCGCACATGCGTGCGCTCTCGTCATCCTCCTCGCTCTCTCTCTCTCTCTCGCGGCTCCCCATATGTTTCCCGTAATAATGATGACGAGCGCGCGCGTCGAGACGGAAGAGCGCTCAAATTTCCCGCGTGAACGACACGTTGCGTGCGTGCGTGCGTACGTGCGTGCGTGCGTGCGTACCATAAAATGTTGGATCTCTCGGGGTCGAGATTCCTCCCCTGCCTGATGCGCGCAACTTCTTCTCTCTTCTCTTCTCTTCTCTCGGTCGCACATTTATATAGGCCACGCGGTATACGAGATATCCGCTAGCAGACTATCGATTCGCTGCTTTCGCGCTATGTCATATCGTTCCGACACACTACACGAGAAATCGAGGAACAAGGGATAACAAAGATGAAAAAGGAGACGGCGAAAATTTGCGCAGGAATGATCACGAAAAAGGATACAAAAGCGACATAGAATAATAGACGTGAACCGACCAAATACTTTTTTACAGTCATGACATGACTGTACGATATCCTGCTGTGTCCCGATAGTATACAGCCGTTTTTCTAAGGTCGCCCGCTGAGAACCTGGAAGAAATTAGACAATTCCGGACCGCCACTAAAAGTAATCCGAAATAAACTAAAGAAAATCGCTGTCACTTGGACGACGAGCGATTTGAGTCGCAAACCTGACGAACGTGCGGAACAAAGTAAAGCTATCCTCGGTCAAATATGACGCCAATCGACCGAGAGACATCATTTCTACTTATAAGCGCGCAAGAGAGAGAGATAAACGACTTTCCTATTAAATAAAGATTTTTTTCTCTCCTAGCATTTCTCGACGTCACATTTTCGCCTTCTCTCCTTCTCAAACGATTACGCGACGCTATTAGTATTCTATCGTGGTGCATCGTCGCATGCTTGTAACGTGTTACAAGGCTAAGTCGTTATAACGAGTATCGGAAAGATTTGTCGGAGGCTTTCTAACTTTTAATTCAATTCCGTTACTACGGGTAGCCCTTTCCTTCTTTCCCTCGCGTCTCGTCCTCTCTGTCCTTCGTATTATAAGCCGACGACGTCTCTACCTACGAGAGAGCGACTACTGGCGCAACCACAGACGAGAAAATCGCGGCGATTACACACCATGACCATTACCATTATGCCATCCGCGAAAGCTATTTATTAAAGCGACGCGAGAGGAGTCAGACGTCCGGGGTTGGATAAAAGCGCATTTTACACGCGTCAGCGAATCGCGTCTGAAATTCTGGGAATTGTACTCTCTAACTGCGCTCTTGCTTTGTAGCCGAATGCTCTTTGGCCAGAGGTGTGTGCACCAATTATTGATCGGAGTAATTGATGGTAACAATCATTTGGAAGGACGTGATTCTGTATGCGAAAATATAAACGCGAGCGTGTAGTCAAAATTTTTTTTTCATACATACACACACACGAAGCGCTTCGTTTCCGCGAGAATGTCAATCAATCTTATTACAATTTAATCACCAGGATCGTTATAATTCAATTTTTCGCTCAATGTTTATATTTATATGATTTATGATTTGTAAATAGATGACAAGCGGAAAATAACGTACAATATCATAACGTCGTCGAGTATACAATCGAATAACAATATATTAAACAACGGAAATCTCTCAAAAGGCAAATAAAAGTGGCCGTGAAAATACAATCAGGAAAATTCGTTTATATCTCATCGTCTCACTCTTACACTCTTCTCAATGTTCTTCTTAAAAAGAAAAAAAAGAAGAAAAAAATGCTCGCACATAAAGTGTGCATAATTAATCAAAAGATCAAATTTCACGTTCGATATCTAATAAAATACCTTCGATATCTAACAAAAATAAAAGCAAAGAAAAGATAACGTGTCAACACCGGCATCGTCATCGGATGTTAGGCGATCGATTAATGCCATATACGTGTGAAAATTCGATGCTCGTCATTATTGTTGGACATCGCAACTGCACACACGTTCTTTTTATCGTTTTTTTTTTTTTTTTTTTGCTGTACTTAGTGTCGCGCTATCGTATTGCAAGAGCGGTAACGCGATTAACGAGCACAATTGCGTGCGTATGTATACCTACTGATTGCAGATCTGTCTGATTACTGCTGGATAGGCGCGTGCGTCCAATTAACATAGTAGTAATTTATATCTCGACGTGTTTTGTCGTTGTCATATTTTGTAATTTTCAAAGAATCCGACAAAATCTGACCGACAACCTTTACGTAGTGCACATTGGATGACATTAATGCCGGCGGTAAAACGTCATTTTTCAAGAAAAAAAAGGGTTGATTTCAAAATCGTGTAAATCGGTAAAAAAAAATCGTAGGAAAATTTTTAAAAAAGCATTTTGTAGGTAAAATGTTGTAGTTTGTGATATTTAAATTGAATTTTGCGAAAGAAATTTTTTTATCAAACTGCAGAGTATCAAAAATAATTTTAAGGAACAAATCAACGTTTTTAGTTTTAGCAGCAAACAAAGAAGATAGACAAATTTTTTATAATCATCAAGAACGCGTTAAAGTTGACACTTTGAGCTTTAAAATGCTTTTTTATTTTTTTATCTACGATGATTTTTCACCGAGTTACGACATTATTTATAAAAAATATAGGGTTTGCTTCAAAATCGTGTAAATCGGACAAAAAAATTCGTAGGAAAATTAAAAAAAAAAAGCGTTTTGTAGGGAAAATGTTGTAGTTTATGGAACGTGAGTTGAATTTTTCGAAAGAAATTTTTTTTATCGAGTTTCAAGTTGTCAAAATTTCGTAATTTTAAGGAACAAAACAATGTGTTCCTTTTTTGAAGCATAGAACAGGAAAGATAAAAAAATAGAACAAGCATATCGACAGCGCTTAAAATTGAAACTTCAAGCTTTGAAACGCTTTTTCAATTTTTTTTCTACGATGATTTTTCGCCGAGTTTCAGCGATTTGAAAATAGCTTAATTTTTAGGGTTTATAAAGTGAGACTGAATCTTGGCAATCTTGCAAACGCTACCATGCATGAGTATTTAGAACGAATATTTATTACTATTCTTCTGTTTCAATATCTTTTGCAATGTCTTGATTTTTTATTTATTAAATTATATATTTTTTAACAAAGGAAACTTATTATTTGTGGTTACATATTTAATTAAAAGTTTTATATGATTAAAAAATATTCTACTTTGATTCGCTAGATTCCTATAATTTTCTCATTTCGACTATCTAATTATTTAATGTCATCTTTATAAGATAAGAGTCCTTAAAAAACAAAGTTTGTTTGTTCTTGTAAAGTAATAATATATTGTTTGTTCTTATATAAGATAATAATATATGCGCTTATAATAAATATTTAAACTTTTCAATTGTACTTAGCAATGATGCATGCGTAACATTGATATAAGTTTATTCTCACCAAAAAAACATTATATATAAAAAATTGTGAAAATAAAATCTCCCAATTTTTTTATGGCGATTAAATTTAGAAATATGTATTCTTGGAAATCGAAAGCTCCTAGTATTCTTAGATAATACTGTGCAACTAACTGCTACACTGTGCGATTACCTGTCAATTTTTTAGTAATAATAATAAATAACATCAATTCTTGGAAAATTTGCAGTTACTTGCCTGACGTTCTTTTAGATTTAAGTAAAGCAAGGCTTTTAAACAAGGCTTTGCGGATTATCTACCTGAAAAGCATATACCCGGAGCTGGAGCGGGATCGTAAAGATTTCGAAAAACGGACGTTTGAGGTTGAAGCGAATTCCACAACTTATTGGGTTCCGGAAAAACGGAACGGAAGAGCCTGACGCCCTTTTCCTTTGCCTATGTCACGTCACATGGTATTTCTGGTTGCTTTCATAGTATTTCATGATTACTGTTGGAGCTACATATGTTAACGACAAAATCGGTGCAAACATATTGGAAGACTTAAAGGATTATTTAGCGAAAGTATTCAGGGAAACGTGCAGTCAACTATATGCAAATAATAGAAAAAAGAAGAAAGAGCTAACATGTGTTCAACAAATTTCGAGTTTGCACATGGGGATATATGCGCATTTCAGACGACAGAATATTTCGATAAAAATAAATAAATAAATAAATAAATAAACAAATAAATTTTATATATATATATATATATAAAGAATAAAATAAATTTAAAAAAAGAAAAAGTGGAGCGTAATTTTTTCAGGGCCTTTGATACGACCAATAGCGCGCGATACCTTTTTTCCAAGCTCGTACGGTTCCCTTTGACGCCACGTTACTTCGTTAAATATCATACTCTGTCGAAGGGGAGGGAGGGAGGACATTTTTGTCGTGTGAAACGATCGCTACTTGGCAAGGAGAAAAAAGAGAAAGAGAAAGAGAGAGAGAGAGAGAAAGAGAGAAAAAGAAAAATCGGTACGGCGAGTCGACGTAGTATTTTACGGGAGCATCGGCCGATTAACGCGAAAGGGCCGCGCTTTCGGCTCTCGGATCGATGAGAGAACTCGGCTCTTTAATTCTCCCGGAGCATTAAAATCGATCTCTCTCTCCCTCTCGCCATGAAATTTCCCTTTCCCCCGTTTTCGCGAGAAAGAGGAGGAACGGGGGAGAAAAGACCAATAAGTAGTTTCTCTCTCCCATCCCCCTCGTGACCTCTCCCGCAGTAATAATACTGTCCCTCTCAGTTTAAGTTTCCTTTTGAATAACCTGTAGGTCACCGCATAAAAAGGAAACTTGTTGCGTTTACTTTATGTGTGTATACGTATACAGAGAGTGTCTCTCTCTTTCTCTCTCTTCCTCGCTCTTTGCCGAACCCAACTTCCACAGCGATAGAATACCACGTAGATATAACGGCGTTTGTAGAAATACGGTCTCGATCCCGAGATAACTTTCGCAAAACGATAAACAGTCTGTGAATTAAATGGTCCATATAGATATCGAGTATAAATATCGATCCGGGCATATCTGCGCACACACATCTCCAGAGAAGAAAAATACTATTTAATGCTATGTAATTACAATTTTATAATTGCTATATTATTTCTCCGAGTATATGCGTTTTGTTTTTATTTACCAATGCAATAACCCGTAAAGATGAGCGTCGAGAGTATTATGGGTCAAGGACAGCTTACGCGGACATAAATACATGCGCACACAGAGAAAGACGGAGGGTGAGAGAGTTTCAACGTACTTTTCGCTATCTATAACAGTCGCTCGTCGCAATAAAAACGGTAAACCGACGGTAGCGGCTGAAACGAAAGCGAAACTCACCGTAGTCGGAGATAATAGTCGTTATTACCGGCGCTCTCGTGTGCGATCTAATTAAAATTACTTTGCGACTGTGCGCGTGACACACAGGAGGAGAAGGAGAGGAGGCACGAGCCTCCAACGAGGAAGTGAGAGAGAGGATGGAGAGCACTAACTTGATAATTTGTGTTTTGGGCTGAGTGCTGATCGTTAAAGCATCTGGTTCGGAACTGTTTCGACGATGAATGGAATTGAGCCCGAACAGACCGAATCTCAATGTGGGCAGCTCTCGCCGTACACTTGTTGCAGTGTTGCCACCCCGAGCAGAAAGATAGGATCGACCTGCTTCTATAACTCTAGTTTGGCTTTCTGATATATGACAACATAGGACACCACACCACACCACATAGAAATGCACATATATATATACACACACACACACACACTCACACAATACTAACGCTCCGAGCATCCGTAATGGCTTTATCATAAGGGATGAAACGGGAGCCATTAAGTAACGCGAGATCTCCGATTGAGGGCGGCAAACAAAAGCCACGTACCGATTAATTTGATAATAACACCGTTACCTAATTGAGCAGAGCGATTTAATTGACATCCGCATAATCGATCGCCGCGCGACCGTCGGAAATTCAAGCCTAGCTTTTTGTTTGTAGCTGTGCACCTTTATTCAGTGTAAATTATCTTTTGCATATCTCTGTCGATGCTGAGAAATTAATTGCTAATAACAAGCGTTTAAATTAAAAAAAAGATCACATTTTTTTCTAAAAATATTGATGTGCTCTTCAATGCATTCGACAATCAATTTATCTATCTCTTGGATTTTTCCCTTTGTAGAACAAATTGAGATATTTAATTTCAAAATCTATTTGACAATACTTTTTTCACATAAAAAAGTAATTAAAAATTAAAAGTAATATTTTTATCTGAAGAAGAATATTTTTATCTTTAAGAAAAACTTGTTTCATCTATTACTTATTTATTTAAATTGATTTAAATTTATTTAAGCATTTAGAATCATATTTCATACATTTTTGACTGTTTTAAACCAATTTTACACATAATTCGCGGATACCCTGTATATATAGTTAATATAAATTTAAAAAAATTAAAAATAATTTAAAAAATTAATAAATAATATTGCAGTTCTTGTAAATTGAGAAAAAACTTGTTTATATGACAAATATTAATTTATCTTGTTTTGATATTTAAATTGCTATTTTGGTTGTTATAAATAGGAAGAGACTTGCAATCATTATCCGCGGGCCAGACTAGTATCAAGTTATTGCATTCTTTGCGTTATTTAGCGATTACCACGTGTAAGTGCATTATTACGAGGTTCTACTGCTTTAAATTTCATATTTTGTATTATATTCGCGGAGCGGGTGTTGAACATTCATGCCCTAAACCACCCTTGCCGTCACGAGAACAATATAAGTATTCTTTTGTGTATTCTTTTTTGTTCTAGACTATTTCACGCGGTCCAGGTAAAAAATGTCGCGAATTTTCCTTAAAATAACAGACAGACGAGAATGGAATGTAGGGACTACCTGATGGCAGATCTTTCGTGGAAATCAGTCAGAGAAGTGACGACAAACAAACTGTTTCCACTGTAGGCGCGACGTACATTTCCGGTGCATCTTTCGATATCTCCTTTTTTTCGAGATATTTTGACGATTTGGTCATAGTTTTTCCTAGTTTATAATACGTTACACGTATGGGCTGGGAATTATCTTACTTATTGTTAGCTAAAGAGAGCAAGTACCAATTGTTTTACAACAAATTTCTCCTAAACAAAAGCGCAATTTTCCAATACATAAAATAATAAATAACGTATTTAATTTTAATTATGAGTACAATATTTATTTTTAATTTTGTTTTTATTTTATTTTATTTTTATTTTTAATTATGAGTTTTAATATTTAATTTTAATTATTTTACAAGCTAGTTTATATCACTATTATCAGCCCACATGATGTCATCGATTCTATTTGGATGTCCATTGTTAATGCATGTAGAAAAATTTCAAGAAGCATTTTAGGATATAATATATATATAGCCAATTATATATAGCCATTATTATATATATAGCCAAGAAGTTAACTAAAAAACCCTGTCTTTCAAAGCTGCTTTCTTCTTCAAACGAAAGAATTTGGTCAGGAAAAAATGTAGAAAATTGTCAGAAAAAATTTGCTATTTAAAATGTTGTCTTTAAACCTTCTGGATCTACAGATTTCTCTTTTTTCCGGTTAAAAGATGCTTTCTTAGCGAGAGCCCGAAAATTTTACTTCCAGTCCGAGACAGTGTCAGCTGACCAAGAGACAAGAGAGAGAGAGAGAGATAGAGAGAGAGAGAGAGAGAGAGAGAGAGAGCCGTGTGTGTTTGTGCCGCAGCAGAATGTTGAGCTGAGCCGCGCAGTATACTACTTACACCCAGGGTGGATTGTCTCTCATCTCGCTCTTTCGCAAAAGCCGCGTCGGCTCTCTCCCTCGCTTCTCTCCCTATATCTTCGCTCTCGGCCCTGATATCTAGTACATAGGATGATAGTCCTTCTCTGTCTTTCCGTCTCGCTTCGCGTTCTTGCTCCTTCCTTTCCTCTTCGTAGGGTGTATAGGGTGGCGAAGAACACGCGGTATAGGAGCTCGGTGCGAAGAGAGAACTCGCGGCGTAGAAAGCAGGAGAGGGGGAGAGAGGGGGAGAGAGGGGGGGAGAGAGAGAGAGAGAGAGAGAGAGAGAGAGAGAGAGAGAGAGAGAGAGAGAGAGAGAGAGAGAGAGAGAGAGAGAGAGAGAGAGAGAGAGAGAGAGAGAGAGAGAGAGAGAGAGAGAGAGAGAGAGAGAGAGAGAGAGAGAGAGAGAGAGAGAGCGACAGAGAAAAAGGGAGATCAGCACCGAAAATGGGAGAGAGACGGCAGACAGGAAAGCCGGTGGATAAGGGGCATCGGGGAGGCGCGAGGGGTTAGGAGACAGCTGCAGGCCATGCGAGGGTCCGTCGACCAGGCTTGGCCGTTTACCGCGGAATACACCGCGCGCACGCTGGAGAGAATGTGGTAGGAAAGAGAGAACGCGTAATATAGCAGGGACAGAAGGAGACAGAGGCGCGAGGAAACGCGACAGAGGGAGAGAAAGAGAAAGAGAGAGAGAGAGAGAGAGAGAGAGAGAGAGAGAGAGAGAGAGAGAGAGAGAGAGAGAGAGAGAGAGAGAGAGAGAGAGAGAGAGAGAGAGAGAGAGAGAGAGACGACCGGGATAGAAACAGGGACGAGAAAACACGGGAAAGCGAAGAGAGCGAGAGAGGAAGAAGATGAAATGACAGCGAGAGAGAGAGAGCGAGACGACCTACTTCGACGTGGTCCGCGACTCGCTCGTCGCCCCTACCGTGCTTGTCCCCCTGCAACCCCCTTCGGCGTTCCCTCGTCCGATCCTCGACGCGTATACCGTTGCGCCCTCCCCCCTCCTCCCTGCCCCTCCGTCCGTCCCTCGTCGACCCTTCTTCCCCGTCCGCGTTCCCGCTGTCCCCTTTGCCGTCCGCCTCTTCACGACCCTCCAGGCTGTGACTACCTCTCCTCCTCCTCCTCCTCCTCCTCCTCCTCCTCCTTCACCACTCGTTTCTCCATCCCTCTTACCTACCTACCCTACGATGCCTCCCGCCGCCACCCGACGACGGACCCGAACCCTTGGCGCCCCTTTGCTCTTAGCCGCGGATGCGAAAGCCGCGCGGCGGTGTACATGGGGGGATGCGAAGGAGGCGAGCGAACCGAGCGAGGTTCTCTCCAACGAGCCACAGGCAAGTTGCCGTAACTCGCGCTCCGGTAAATTTCCACGGAGACCCTCTACTGCTTCTCTACTCGATATACCTGCTCTCTCTTTATCCCTCTATATCTATCTCTCTCTCTCTTTCTCTCTCTTAGCTATCCACAGCCACACACAGATATGCCACCCTTGTGACACGGGCTTCGCCGGTGTACCTGCTGGTATACGCGGCCGCGCTTTCTCTTTACGTGCTCTCGATTTTCTTCATCAACGCTCTCCTTCTTCGTCTTCCACCTTCCACCGTCGTCTTTCTTTTGCGATATACGATAGACCAGGCTATATAGCGCATCGGGATTTCTTCCTGCGATTACGCGAGCTACCGCTCGACGTTGCGACTCATGTGTCCGCTTACGTGTTCGGGGAGCCGGATGACGGGGTACGTGCAACGATGTGTCAAGAGAGGAGACGGCAGAGAGACGAGGAGAGACGGCAGGCTCTATATCGATTTTCTTTTTTATCGGCTGGAAATTTCGAAATCGCGCACCGAAGGGTTCCCGCTCGATTAAGGACGGCCAGCGAGAGGCCAAGAGGGACGGACGGGTTGATGGCTGGGTAATATAGAGAAGGGTGCAGGAGAGATATCGCGTCGGAGAGGGCCTACTGCTAGCTCGATTAGGACGCGAATGACGGTGAGAGCGAGGGCGAGGCACCCATCGGACGGCCGATAGACCGATACACCGTCAAGGGACGACGTGGAGGAACACCACGTCCACCCCCGCGACGTTGGGGGTTGATCGATCGCGCGTGGCATCATCGGCTAGATTAACTCTGGCAAAAAATAATGAAAACCTTCTCCTCTTTGCGCGCGCCAAGTACCGCGCGATGCAACGCGACTTTAACCCTTTGATCGTCCGGGCCTAACGATTAACGGACAACTTTTATTCGATAGAACGTAATTGTCCTTCGATGTGTCGACCGATATTGTACTATACCTTCTGGATTTCACGAGTAAATATTTTGCTTTCTCAGTTATGTGTCATATATACGCGTGTGCGTGTAAGAGGTATTCACGAGGTAAATCGGAAAGCATAGTACGATAAGAAAAGGAGATGATTTCTCGTACAAAAACAAATCGAAAATGTATAACAAAATGTTTACTCGCAACGCGCATTTGTTTTCGAGAGCATTGACTTTGTCGTCTCATCTCACATATTTCAACAGCGACTACATCTCATGGTTCCCAAGGAATAGAATATTTTCTCAAATAACATAATATTTAAAATAATCTCCAAGTTGCTCAAAATGTATATGAAATGTTTATATTCTTCATTTCAATAAAATTTTGTTGTTTATATACAATTTTTTTTTTTATAAAAGCTGTATATATGTATATGCATGTGAAATGAATTTAAGAGCAAAATGTCATTCGAATTTATCTTATATTTAACGATGAGAAAAAACGCTATTAATTTTTAATTTTTTTAAAATCAATTTTCTAAAAAAAAATAATTCAAAGGAAACAAAATTTTTATTTTACATTTCGGACTAATTTTTTCATGTATAAAATGATTATCTTCATCAGCTTATAATTACGAGACTTACAAGTTACGCGTGTGTAATATCAATGTATTTCCATGTATTAAAAATCTAATCAATTGAATCTCATATTAGTTCATACACAATAGAACACTTGCATACATTTGAATGTATGCGGTACACGTACAAACGTATGCTCGAAAGCCTGCGCAAGGTGAGAGACACTGGGATATACATTCATGAGTCACTCCATTCACGAAATGTGAATTCTCGCTTTGCAAACTTTAGGGGTCAACGGGTCGAGAATGGTTAGCCACTTCTCTCTCTCAGCATACAGATCTCTGCTCTCTCTCTCTCTCTCTTTCTCTCTCCCTCTCCCTGTCGTCCGATATATCGAGTCTTATCCGATACATCGTCTATGACTCTTTCCAAGTTACGTGGCAGTCAGTGCTCTTCTACACCAAGTATTAATCCCAATGTTATTCGAAGAAGTTGCGGGACAACAGAGATGTAGAGGTACAAGTTTCACGGGATTTCCTATCGGTGTACACACAACGAAAGAGAGACAGAGAGAGAGAAAGAGAGATATGATTCGTAGAAGGAGAAGGATCGAGTTTATCACGAGAGATCTTTCACGGTTGCAAGGACGGCGCAGGGCACGATGGTGGGGATAATCGCCGTTCAGAAGTCGGAGGGGTCGGCGGGCGAGAGGGAAGCGAAGGGGGAAGGGGGAGAGGCAGAGAGAAGTAAGAGTAGCAGGAGGTATCATTCACTTTGCGGGAGTCGCACTCCTCCGCTCCGCTCGTAATAATTTTCTTTTTTATGAATGAACTTAACTGTCTTCTCTCTCTCTTCTCCGTTTATCTCTATCTCTTCTATTTTATATCTCTTATTTAATCTTTCTCTCCCTCTCTCTTTCTTTCTCATTCGTCGCACTGTTTTCACACAGGAGGCTGAGTTTACTGAGTTAAACGTGACATTTATGAAAGTTAGAGATTACGTGGACGATAAGCATAGTTAAGCAGCAATAATTACAATACGCGCATCTTTCTGTAGGAATTATATACGCAATTGATTGATTTTTAATGAGTAGATCGATATTGGCATGCAATTTTACATTATGTTTAAAATTATAAATTGAAGAAGGAGATAGGAAAAGCTACATATCTTCCTGAAATCTAGTCGAAATTTTTTTCTTACTTTTTGACGTCAATTTTCAATCTGACATTTACTTTGATACTTTAAGCAATCAAAATCGCTCACTTTATAATCTATAGTTTTACCGAAAATTTCTCTTTTAAGTTTTCAAAGTGAGAAAATATTTGTTTAACATCTATTTGAGATATAAAATATAGAAGCTCAATTCATATATAATAAATTAAATCTATCGAAATCGTCTGGAATCGAAAAACGAGAAAAAGTAAAACTGCAAAAAAATATACGAGAAAAATTTCGGATTTTTAAATATGAGAATACGAGTGAATTTTTTTTTTTCACGCTTACTTTCTCCCGACTCTTAACGAGCGAAAATTCGCTAAAAAATCACAAATGACCGCAAATAGGGAAATAATCGCCAAAGCGCTATATTAACTTAAATCGCAAACATTTTACGACCACTAATGACTATAAAGGTCGTTATACACGATTGTCGCTAAACACGATGACTAAACGCGCGGTCATTAGGACGATTCGGTAAATAGTTTGAACGCCGAACAAGTTTGAAGGATCGGCGACAGTAAGACGCCGGCCGACCGGGGCGAGAGAGAATCGGAGAGCCGCGTTTATCGATATTATCATATGGCCGGAGCGGCACACCGCCGCCTTGAAGGAACGATAGCGAGCGAGCGAGCGACCGTTAACTCGAGCCGCGACGCGACGCGACGCGACGCGACGCGGCGACACACATGTCGCGCAAATAGCCCGCGCACGTGTGTGCGTCATATGCGCGCACATGTGAGTATCACGCTCGTGCGCACGTTGTACACACATGCGCACGCACACATAATTTCACGCGCTCGTGCACATACGTACGTATACATATACATATACCGCGCGTTCGGCTTCGCGCGAGTGTATATATCCTTTTCCGCGAAAGGCCAGGAGGACTGGACGAGACGATGCGCGAACGGACTCGACGACACCGTTGACTCGTTTCATCCCGCTTCGAAGGAAGCAGGTGAAAATTAATTGTACAGGTTTTACATCGACTCGTGAGAGTCCGTCGTCTCTCATTTTATCCGCGTTTAGCCGCGACGAGGAAGGTGTCGCGCGCCTTCGCGTCGCGTTCTAACAACACACGGGACGCCATCGATCGATTTTCCTCTCGGCGTCGTCGTCGCCTTGTCGCTCTCTCCCTCGTTCCCTTTTCTCCCCCATCCCCATTTCCGTTCGTCGACTCTCTCTTTCTCTCGTAACGCGCTTCCTCTCGCGACGCGGTATAGCGCGATTCGTTAAACGTAGATCGAACACGCCGTCGTCGCCATCGAAGCAACCGCCTCTTATCCGCGAAATCATATTTTTTGTTGTCGCCGCGCTCTTAGCAACACCATAACACCACGTCGGCCGGCGTGCGCGCGTAATAATTCGCGCTGGGGTCAGCTGCTCTCCGCGATTATATACGCACAGGCCGCGTTCGCGATACGAATAGAGCGCGTGATTCGTGAACGCGATCGTTTCTGAAAGAAAATTATTTCTTCCGCTCGCGGAATCGTATCCCCCCGTTGCGATAAGTATATATATCCGATGCACGATTTCGGAGCAATCGCTCATCCGTAACATTTGACGTTTTCTCTGACATGTGCGTTTGTCTCATCTCTTGACTAAAGTGGAATTTGCGTTTTATAATTTTGTTAGCTTCGTTCGATTTAAAATGTATCTGCTGAAATCTATCGTGTTAGCTTCTATATATATGTAATTATTATAATATATATATATTTTTTATATATATTTATAATGTATATATATATATTTTTTCTAATATAGATAATATATTTTTATTTTAATTAAATTATATATATATTTAAATATATATACACATACTTATAATTATTCGAAGAATATGCGTATAATCTAAGTACGTATAATAAACACTGTCTTAACAATAATAAAGAAATATTTCAAGGGCGTCTAAAAAAGGCACGTGGTCGTCCTCGTCCTCGTCATCATCGCGAAACATTTCCATTTACGATTCTAGCAAAGTGGAAGTGGTCTGAAAACCCTAAATGTGTGCGATCAGCGATAATTATCGAGAGTAGGGCGGCCCTCTCTCTCTTTCTTTCTCTCTCTTTCTCCGCTGAAAAACGAGCCAACATACGTGATGAAATGCGGTTGGTCCTTGCGCATGTATCGCCGACGAAACTTGCGGTATCGGTGCGTGCAGGTATAACGCACCGGCGTCGCGCGCATACGGTAAATATCGCGCGATATATATTGTATATGTGTATATAGATATATATATATATATATACTCGCGGTAAATTTACTCGCGAATTATCGCGAGAGCGAGGATCCTTTCCGCGCTCGTTGTAACTCCGCGTCGAATGCTCGTACGGATTTTAGGCCGCGCGCTCGTAAATCCGGCTCACCCTCGGGGATTGCTGGCAGAGAGAGGTAGCGGGAGGGATTTAAGGGTTTTGCTGCATCCAACATCCTCTGCTCTTTTCTCTCTCGCTCTTTCTTACTTCTATATTTCACACAAAGGACCGACAACCCTCGGTAAATATTGTAAATATTACGGGCAATTTTCTTATCTGAAACGTAAAGTTTCGTCCACGCGCTCTCCTCTTGTCCTTTTTACATGCGATACTTTTTACATATTTTTTTTTTCTTTTTTACATACGATTGTTTATAACTCGCGTTTGAAAATTTTCAAAATTATTGACGTGACATTATTCCAGATTATAATTGTATTCTAATATAACACGACTAGGTCAAGTGCGAACAAAGAACTGTCAGCATCAGGTAAAAAAATTCCGATATTTCGCCAAGACCCCGTGGCCGCTTCTTCGAGCGAGCAGAAGTTAGATCTTGGAAGGAAAATAATTCCTAAAAAAATACTGGTTATTTTTTTAGATTATAAATCTACAAATAATTATTTAAAACGATTAATTGATTTACATATCTATTTATAAACACGTCTAACAATAAACATTTATCGCGATGGTCAGAGTCAGAGATGACACTGGATATGATTTTTTTTTGTTAAATACAATTTTTGACAAATATCAATAACAAAGAAAGCAACAGAGCTGACGGTCGTACAATGAGAGAAATATTTTTTTAATTTACAAATTTACATCTTCTAAGTTACTTCTAAGTTCTGACTCTTGCAGATTGCTGAAATTTGCAGATCCATGGGCGGGGACCAGCGGATAAGCACCTAACCGTGAGCTTTTGACGCGCGTCGTTCGTAGTCGTCATTGTCGTGGGGGTTATGCGATAGAGAGAAAATAGGCGCATGACAAAGAAAAGGACAGAGGGAACGGACAATTCGTTTCGGTGCCAAGACCTGGCTAGAGGAGTAGGAGGGATCCGGGGGGTTGGTAGGTAGATGGTCAGGGAAGAGAGGACTACCTCGTGGACGGCGCCAGTGAGAACGAAGCGTAAGTAAAACGAAACGGAGTGGGGAGCGGCGCGGGCACGATCCGGTGTGATGCGCGTCGCGAGGGAGGGGAGGATCTTCCGCCATCCGCCAGTTAGTATGGTCTCACATTCAGTTGCGGATCGAGCGTTCGGCAGGATACACAGTTCGCGGAAACCAGCGAGTCGAGAATTAGTCGAATCCAAGTTATAAATATCGGATACATCGCGTGAACCGGCATATTTCTCAAAGATCGAGCGATCAGTTAACACCTAAACTGAAGTAGTGCATCAGGATCGAATAAGATTCGAGACAGTGCATAGTGCTCTTATTTGTATTTTGAATATTTGTTCGTGCAACGTGCAAATACAAAGTACAGATATATCGGCAACTTTGAACTCGAGCTGGAATCGTTTCGATACGATCGTGAGATTTAAACGTACGAGACCCGCGAGATCGTTCCGTGTTTTGTCAGTGACGAATAAAAAAAATCAACTCTACTTTTTCGGGAAAGAAGGAAGGAAGAAAGGAAGGAGTCGAGCATCATCGCAAGTACTCACATATATATCGGAGATTCGGTGGAACAACAAGAGATCGAGGAGAAGGACACATACATAGAGGTACGCATATCTGTATACACACTACTATATCCGCGAATTAGGGAATGAAGAGCAATGCTCTAGTCAAGATCACGTCGTCTAGAACCGAATCTTCGAAACAGTGCGCGATCTCTCAGTGGAACGTGCGTATCTCCATCGCCGTCTCCACTTGAGTCAAACGCTCTCTCGCTCACTTATTCCGCCGTCTCCGACCGTAACTCTAGTTACACTACTATTCCTCGTGGTACTGCAATAACATCGTTTCCCGCGCGCAGTGCGGATTGGTTGATCGGAGTAACTGAGGAACGAGAGGAACGCTGGGGCAAACCAACGCGCACCGTTTTACTCATGCTAGCGCCGTCAGGCTGAGAGAGGAGAGCAGAGGTGAGCGGAAGAGGAATCAGCAGCAGCGGTAGCCTTGCTATAACGGAGGGCAGCAGCGTGAACGCGCGGAGGAGAGAGGGAAAAGAAAGAGTCAGAGAGAGAGAGAGAGAGAGAAGAGGAGGTAGTTGTAGTCACCCGCCCGACCGACCGACCGACCGAGTTGTTTCATTCATAAAAAAGTTCTTTATTACTCTCTGTGAGCGCATGTGCTATTCCACCACGGAGGAGGACCGAGTACTACTACTCCCCCGACCGGCTGTAGCGTAACCACGTTTACACATTATTTACTACTGCGCGAGATACGAATCGGCGCCACACGCCGCACCGACAGCGTGGCGTACGGATCGTTCTCTTGTATGCCAAGTCATATCATCGCATCGTCATAAAAGAGAAGCAGAGGCGAGAGAGAAGAGGAGAAGGTGCAGTACATAAGAGCGCCAACATGAACTCGCGAAACAACATGGACCCTCGCGAAACATCGGAATTAAATTCCGCAGTAGATCTCACGCAAGATTCGGGACGACACACACCGATGGGACGACGCACGCCGATGGGACGACGCACGCCGATGGGACGACGCACGCCGATGGGACGACGCACACCGTTAAATCGTCGATCGACCCGTCAAGATAATAAAATAAATACCCAATCAATTTCCAATATACAGCACCGGCCAGGAAAACGTGGAACGAGGACCGCAACCCTGCAAGAGAAACTAAACGCCATCAAAAGAGTCCGCGAAGGCGAGTCGAAGGCGTCGGTGGCACGCGACATCGGCATTCCTGAGTCTACCCTACGAGGATGGTGCAAGATGGAGGCCAAACTCATGAACCAGATGAAAAATATGAAGGCAAATGGTGGCTTGGACAAATTATCCTCGACCTCGGAAAGCGACTCGTCAAGATCATTATCGCAGTCTCCAGCCAATTTTCCCGGACCGTCAATAGCGGGAAAAGATGCAGTTAAGATTGAAGAAACGGACGCATACACCCCCCCGCCGATGAAAAAAAGCAAGCTAGAAAACGATACAGCATCCACCTTAAATGCCACAATACCTTCGACACCATTGGAGTCATTTTATTTCAATCAAAGCACTGTACAAGCTTATCTATTACAACTAATGGCACCCAACACCGTGAGAAATATCTTAGACTTTACAAACAAAGCTCTGCTAACCAATTCTTTAAATAGCTTTCCTTCGGGGTATTCGAACAGTACTAATTCTCTCGCCAATGCGTCAATGATAGGCAATACGTCTACTATGTCTAATACGATCAATAGATCAACAATAATAAATCAAAGAAACATTAGGAGGGCAAGGCATCGCTTACCTACATCGACAAGCACAACCATGAAAAATTCAATAAAAACTCAAAGTCCTAACCTAACAGTTGTGGAAAAAGAAGCTCATTTGGTATCGAAGCCATCAACATCAGGAATCAACGGTAATCACGTGGCCACACTATCTCTCACCAAACCGCCGCAACAGCGCAAAAATCTTAACGACATTGCGCAACATTTATATGAACAACAACAAATAAAACAGCAGAAAGAACAACAGAAACAACAGATACAACAATTAGAAAATCATTTAAATAGTAGTTCAAATTCCGAAAATAGTTTAAATAGTAGTTCAAATTTCAATTCAGAAATGATGCGTGAATGGGTGAGAGAATTTCCAGCCACCGCAGACATTCTGCATGGACAATCCGTACAACCAAATACGTTAAATAATAATAATAATAATTGTCATAAAAATAATAATGCGATCACAAAGCGAATTCCGGCGGTGATATCTGCACCTGCAGATATACATGAAGCTGTCAGCCATGGTGCTCAATTCTTAACATGGTTAAAGGAACATCACAGTAAAGTGCATAATATATCCCATAAACAGGTTGAAGTAGTACAAAAAATGGTCGATTCAATTACAGACTGGCACATGCGAGCACATGTTTTTCAACAGAATTCAATTAGTTAGTTGATAAAAATCAGAAAACGAAAAAAATAGTTGTAAAAAAATTTAATAATTATGTAAAAATTTGCTGTTACTACAATGTTTATAACTTGTATATTAATCTATAACTACATTTAGGTGTATATATGTGTAACTGTATGTATATAAAATTATATAAATATTAATAAAATTACACACACACACACACACACACACACACACACATATATATATATATATATATATATATTATACGATATTATATATATAATATTATGTATATATATTGTATGTCGTGAGCAATTCCATGCGTATAAGTAGGTGCGTGCATAGATCCATGCGTGTATAGATGTAAAAATATATATAAATGTATATAAAATTTGTATATATAACTATAACTGATCACATAATATAATAGAATAAGATATAAAAAGTCTTATAAAGTCAACATTTTACAAGTTACCTGGCTGGATCTCGCACATATTCCTAAATATTTCTACCTCTTTTTAATTAGTTTTTCGTTTGTCTTATGTTAGTTTTATGTTACTTTTAAGTTAGTTACTTTTAAGTTAGTTATTTTTAAGTTAGTTACTTTTAAGTATATTCGTATTAAGAATTTTGTAATTTTATCTTACTACTTTCTTTCTTTACTTACCATAATGAGCACATTGTCCAGTGGCAGATATGTGATATAATTGTTGATAAACTGTACACATATTCTCCATGTAAATAATTCTGGATATGGCAGCGTACTTCGCCTGATGCCAATAGATGTAAATTTCTGTACAAGTTAAGAAAGAAAGACTTATGTTAGAATATTTTAGTATATTCACAATTTTTTTTAAATTAGTGTTATAATTCCTATATTAACTTATGTCATTTTTTATTAATGCAGTCTTATTGTACTTTGCACACAATATTTAATATTATGAAATTATTACTCTATATGAAAAAAAAATTATAATTTAGTTTTTTTTATTTTTCGTTCTCGTCTCTTGTGACGAGATTTATTTCTGACATTATTATAGTTAATATTTTATCTATTAAGTTAAAATTTGTGAACACACACACACACACACTTTTAAGCTAGTTACTTTTAAGTTAGTTACTTTTAAATTACTTTTAAGTTAGTTACTTTTAAATTACTTTTAAGTTACTTAGAAGCATCCTTAATTATATATTTAGTTAGACACAATTTTTAAACAAAATAGATTTGTAAGCCATACCAATACCAATGATACAACATGTGCTGTGAAGTAAATATAAATAAGACTGCTCCCTGCACTTATATGCGAATAGTGCAGGTAAATTATAAAAATATTTTTAGTATAAGTAAATTATGATAAAAAAAGTTGTTATCATTTAAAAATGATATAATGATAAAAAAAACTTGTACTTCATGATATAACAAAACTTGTAGTAATTGATAAAAGAAAGATACAAAAAAGTTTCTGTATATCATATGACAGAAATTTTGATTATATGATGCGCTATTGCTTTTCAATATTTATAAGTTTATACATTATTTTTATTTTGTTTAAAATATTTTTGTAAAAAATCTTTTATCTTTTTAAAAATATTTTTTAATATGTATATTTTTTTAATTATCTAGTACACACACCAAAACTTTTATTTTATTGAGTGCCACGCAGCGCGATCAATTTTCACAAACTAATTGACGTACTTAGAGAGAATACTAGATTAAAAATTGGAAGAACTGTGATTGATTTTCATAAATTTAAGAAAATAGTATGTTTTTCGTAATATTTGTCGATATAAAACAAAAAAAATGTGATTGCCCCGACTTAATACTCTTCAAATACTCCTTTTTATATTTTTTCTTTATAATTATTTTTATTAATATAGAGATATTCTCTCTCTCTCTCTCTCTCTCTCTCTCTCTCTCTCTCTCTCTCTCTCTCTCTCTCTCTCTCTCATTATTCAAAAAGTAAAAGTTATGTGAAATTAGATGGCAATATTATAATTTTACAACGACGATCAATATTATAATTTTTTGAGAGCGAAATTATGTTTAAAAATAAAAAATATAATCCGTGGTACTCAAATGGTTAAAATAAAATTTTTGGTGTGTACTAAATAATAAAAAAAACATTTTGAAAAAATAAAAAAAACATTTTGAGAAAATATTTTTAAAAAAGTTAAAAAATATTTACAAAAATATTTAAAAAATTCTTTCGCAATAATATAACTTATATATCCATAAAAAAGTTTATTCTTATTCATCTTTATCCACAGATTTCTTGTATATAATATAAATCTTTATTTAGGCATCTAATATTTTTTTAGCGCTCATATAATTTCTCGTCAAGTTTATAATGACATGGGCAAAATTATATTAGGTCGGTGCAAAAGTTCTTACCGATGTCTATATGCCTATATGCATACGTTAATATGATTTTATGAGAAAAAATAGTTTTGGTTGAAAAAAGAAAAAATGGTTTTGTGGTTGAAAGATGGAAAAAAGTCGTAAGAAATGATGAAAAATACTTTGATTAATTTATGTTGTATATATATTTTTTATTTTGATAAAGAAAAATGGCAAAAAATCGGCAAGAACTTATGCATCGACCTAATACAACTAATATGGACAAAAGTTGTGAGATACAGATTATAAAACATTCCTAATGTTTTAAATTGCTCATTTTTAGACATATAGCGTTATTCTCAAAATATTATAATATTGATCGTCATTGATATTGTCATCTAATTTGATAATTTAATTTTTGTAATAATTGCATCTTTGTATTAACAAAATTATCAAGCAAAAATATAAAGATAAAAAAAATATCCTTTATTTTATTTATCCTATATCCTTTTTCACCTCATTTTGTAATTGATTTTTTATAATTGATTTTTTTAACTGATCCTTTATCCTTTAACCTTTATAAAAAAAATATATATATATATATTTCGCGATTATAGATTAAATAGTAGTCTTAGAAAATTAAACACAACTTTTTATGTAAATATATATATATGTATAATAAAAATTGATAAGCAAGATGTTTTTGATTTAAATATTGTTGCGATTCTTTAAAATAGTTAAAAAAAAGATCAAAACCGATATATTAATATACTATTTTGTTTTTTTTTACTTTAGCTTTTGAGTGATCGTTCAAAATCGAAATGTATATTTATTTGTTAAGGACTGCTCTTTATCAAACTTTATCACAATTTTGAGAATATTATTACAAACTTTTGAGCAAATAACTTTTAAAAAACAATTCAAAATTAAGATCTGAGAAATCAACTTCAAAAACCAACATATATACATGAAAACTAAAAAACTAAAAAAATATAGTAAAAGTTATAATGAAAAAAAACAAAAATAAAAATTTTGTATATTAATAATATACAAAATTTTTAAAAATAACACAATATTGTAAAAAATATATTCCACTATTTCTGCTATTTAATTTATTTAAATCGTCAAAGAGAATTACAAAAAACTTTTAAATTTCAAGAATTTTCGATGTATGTAAATAAAATTTCAATATAAGCGACTAATTTAACATATCAACAAACAACGAATACATTGTTGATTTTTTATTAAAAAATTATTTAAATGGACTATGTTTTGATATATATATCTCATATATTTTAATTACTGAGAAATAAAAGTATCGGTTTTTAAGGAATCTCAGTTTTGATTCTTTTTCTTTATTGTATACTTTCTTGTTTAGCATCGCTGTTAGCATATAAGAATTGTAAGAGAATATTGGTAAATGTCATTGATAAAGCATAACTGAAAATAAAATAAAATTGGCAATTAATGATAAATACAAGAAAATAGGATGAAAAGGAATTCGAGCCAAAATGTAAGTTTGATAACAAGACAACTTGTTTCTTTACACGCAAAAAAGTGGTCCTTATTTAACTTCTAAATACACAATCTATTGCAAACGATAAAGCTAATGATAATGTTCGTCAAAGTCGTCCGTTCGTTCCCTATCCGTGTGTGTGTGTGTGTGTATGAACGTACTTAATCGCGCTTAGCTGCGTTTTAAATTAATATCATAAATAAATGCAAAATTTATAATGCGTGACTTTTTAACTTTAATTATTTTTTTTGCTATTTTCTTTCTTTTCTCCTCTTAATACACAATGTTGGACTAGTTTTTTCATCAGTGTTTGAAGATTTATACAAGTAAAGATGAACAAAACATTGCTGACATTCTGGGAGGTTTATCCTTATAATAGAGCGTTTGAACAGAAGTAGCCGAAATCTTTCTATCTGTATACCTGTTTCAAATCATTTACATTTGCGCGAGATATGTATATAAATATGTATAATATATGTATAAATATAGATTCTGATATAGTTTTTTATATGTATAAAACGATATGTAATTATGGTCTAGTAAAAATTATATAATATATATACAATATATTATATACACATATTATACTTTTAAACGAGACGTATAAACTCTTAAAAATTTATTTAATCATTGAAACAAAGATATAATTCTGACGCACACGCAATCTCTTTCTACGAGTCAAACCTATCGGATGCTGCGTTATCTATTAATTTTATTTGGACTCTAATTCGACATTGAAGTTGACGCGCGCTGTTTGCACACCCGGTCTCGCAATCGATATGTATATTATTCGCGAAACTCGTGCTTTGTTTTGCTCGTGTTTATTGAAAGGTCGTCACTTCGCGCTCGCTCGCTCAACTTCTCGCTGATTCTGTTCGTTACAGATTATTAGTCGCGATCATCTCCTCTAGCACGATCAGACTGTTGAATTTACTTAATATGATCGCTTCGCTCTGCAAATGTCTGTAAATACATTACTCTATGATCAGCTCCCACAAGGTCAATGTTTACCTATTTATTCACTATACTGTTTTTTTTATCGCGCGAAACACGCATACGTCGTTTTACTTTTATATAACGCCACGATTTTTAGATTTAAAAAATTTAGGAATAAAAAACATTTAAGAATGAAAGGGTGCACATATGTATTTGCGTTTTTATCTTGTTATCCCCCCCACGCTTTGCTACAATTTGTCGACGGGCCGAACCAAACCTTTGAATCTCTGTATACGCATCGTCTGCCACAAATGGATGGATTTCTCCAGGTAATGTAACTATTACTTATTAAAAATTATTTTGCTTGCAATTTTTTATTAATATTTAATTTTTGTGTAATTATTTATTAATTGACAGAGATAATTTGAACAATAATTTGAATAATAATGATTCTTGTTAGCAAAACAGATTAAAGATTAATGTCGATCTTGCAAAAATAAACGTCATTCTATGCGTAAATTTTAATTTCGTACATTAACTGCATTTTCTTGCAATATATATGTACATATATATTTTATTGAATTAAAATAAAAAGTTTTCAGTAATAAAGACAAGAATTTTACAATTTATCGTATTGATTTATTAAGATAACATATCACACTTTCTCTAATATCTCCTCGTTAAATATCTCCTCCTTTAAAGATTCATATAAAATTTCTTCGAATAAAATTTTACTTACTTGTACACCACATTCATTTTCACACGCCAACAACAGTGGTCGACGATTCGCGTCCTTGGCGTGAATCTGTCGACGAAAGTTTTCCGCGTACCACAACAGCAATCTCTCTTTATCGTTGACGCATCGATAAATATCCGGAAGTGATTGCGCATAAGGATCCTTCGTTATCGGGATATCCGACCAGCATAATTTGATCAGGCACAACTCGCGTTGCACTTGCCGCAAGATCTCCTCGGTACATCTAATTTCCGATAGCACTTTACCGTCATTCCGCGCGTTACTATTCACCAATTGTTCGATCTCGTATTCATTTTTCGGATAACCTTCCGATTCCGCATTCGCGCCGTCGTCCAACTTCTTTTCGCGCGTCTGATTCATCGTCACGTCACGTCGTTCGTTGTTGCACGATTTACCGAAATGAGGGGAAATACGTATTTAACCGGCCGCAATTGTTTAACGCGATTATGAAATCGCGATTCGAATTCGGATTGATAAGTAAATAATCCGCCGTTGCTGTAGCAACGCGATGAGGCGCGACACATGCTGTGGCGCTGCGAAAAATGATCATCAGATGGCAGCACCAAACAACTCGAATAATAATAAAATTAGTGAAGAGAAAATTATTTATAATTTTAAGTTTCGTAAAATTCTTCGCAGACTCTTTTTACCCTAACTCAATCCTTTATTTATTAATTTTTTTTTTTTTTTTCTTAAAATTGAATTATTTGCGCTAATTATGTTTTTGCACGAAACAAAATATGCTTTTTTCTTAAATCTCGACGTAATTTATAATATTGAAAAAAGATTCAGCCAAATTCCGAAATATCGAAATAAAATTATCATCAAGAAATAAACTCATCAAGCAACTTTACAACGGAGGAACTACACAGTGAGATCAGCTGGTATATCAGCAACGATATGGTAAGGAAACGAGAAAACCAATACTAGCAAATATTTCAACTTATAAAGTTTTCTTTAACGCAAACGGCGGAATCTTTGATTTGTATACGATTAGAGAGCAAATTTTTAGTCTATTATCTTTGGAAGGATACAATCAAATATTGTTCCTTTATTCGACATTTTTAATATGAATAAGTTTTGTTAACTGCATTATTAATAATCTACATGATTTGCAATAACAACCAACTAAGCTTTCTTTTGTTTTACTAATGTGGTCTCATAGCAAATGATATTTGTTCACTTTTTCATAGCTACTAATTCAAGTCGATATTTCTCTAAATATTTTAAGGTGATGCTGGAGTGTACTCTGTTTTACCGACGAAATGTTAATTTTTATACCTTTATGTTTATTTTTTATTGCTTTTATGTACTGAGAACTTTATAGCGCATCTGTACCAATATCGAGGAACCAATTTATTGCTCTTTTTTATGTTATTATTTCGATTTTGCACATGTTTTACATAAATCAAATTTTTTGTTTTTTTTAAGGCTAAACTTCTAAACTCAATTTTAAAGGTTTCCTGTTATTCTTTCACATGCTCTCCTTGCCTTCCTGAGCTTATTTTGTATTTGCAAACTGTATAACTTTAATAAAAAATAAATAATTGTATGAACTGACAGCTTGTTGGTAAATTTTCAAAATTTTTTCTTTTTTCTTAATCAAAGATGACCACCCATGCCTTTATGAACATATGTACTTTAATCCCTGAAAAGGATTTTTAATTTTATAAAAGCAATAAAAAATAAACATAAAATTACAAATTAAATTTTGTCGGTAAAACAGAGTCAACTCCAGCATCACCTTAAGGGGATGCTGGAGGTATGTTTTTACAGACCGAATGCGAATATAGAGATTATTTTGGGATATCTTTTTATTGACTATACAGATCAATAAATCCTTTTCCACGATTAAAGTACTTATAAAAACGGACCGCGTTAGCTATAATTCCATATATAAATCATATAAAAATCAAAAATTACAGTTTTGTTATCGGCTTCTTTCATGTCAGCTCGTAACAATACTTATTTAATAAAAATAGTTCTGCAGTTTATCTGTGCATAAAATATAGTATACGCGATAGGGTTAACATGAAGAAATATTAGTAAACAATAAAAAGTGAGATTGCAAGTCTAATAAAAAAGTTATATATTAAAAATAATAATTAACAGTATAAATGAGCAAAGGAACCAACGCCGTTAGTAAAGCGCAAAAAATATATTAAAACCATTTATATATTAAAAACATTTTCACGCATATGTGTGTGTATATGCGTATACGTGCATATGTTTGGATATGTGTGGTGCTAACCTATCGTGTGTATATGTGTATACGTGTATATGTTTGGATATGTGTAGTGCTAACCTATCGGAGTTCGGCCGTCACTCCAGCATCACCTTAAACAACTGTATCGTTACAAAACATATAAATATTGTTGTACCACATTGTGTTTTATATGTATATAAATTATTTATGTGATACATAAATTTTTAAAAATTTTAAATGAAATATATATTTATCAAAATTACTTGTTTGTAATGTCTGCGTGACTCTTGATCATTGGCGGTGCTTTCAATCTCTTTTGCAAAACAATTTCTTGGCGCTGGATACCCTTGGACCATCTTACAATGTGGCTCAGATCACGTATTGGCTAAATGTTCTGCTCTGAAATAAAATTTTATATTACTCCAGATTGTGTTATCAGACTATTAACTACAAACTAATTAATTATTTTGACTTACCAATACTAAAGTTGCATATTCGTTTTTCAGAAAGTAGATTCGTCATCTTCCTTGGCTCAACCTTCTTAACTGCCAATGGTGCGTTATATTCTTCTCTACATTTTTCTTTAGCTGCATTTAAAAAAGAAAACAAAGATATAATCAATAAAATTTTTACGATAATATACACAAACAATTTTAACAAAATATATAATTAAATAAGATGCTATATATACAGGGTGTCCGGTAATAGTCACGCCAACCGTCGTGTGCAGATTCCTGGGATCATTTGGAGACGATTTTTCCTCAGCGAAAATGTCGAGGGAGGTCATTATTTTTTGCATGTTTTCAATTTTTGCCATCATGTATCTTTGTAACTAAGCCTTAAATTAAAATTCTATTAAAGTACCTAAAATTAACTGAAGAATGTGAATTTATTATTATTTTATTTCCACAAGACTTAGTTTGCGAAAAACCCTTTATTTTCAATCGCTTATAACTCGAAAATTATTGGTGTCTCGACATTTTTGCTGAGGAAAAATCGTCTCCAAATGATCCCAGGAATCTGCACACGACGGTTGGCGTGACTATTACCGGACACCCTGTATATTATTATATTGTCACTTTTATACAATAAATATTTTTGGTAATTATTCAGTTTAGCGGCCTCACCTCAAATATCAATAAATTTGCACTCATTCGACGCGTTTTTGCTTAAAATGAAAGAATCTGGCAGAAAAAAGCGTCGCTCTGCCCCGCAAAGCGAAATATTAACAGTTCTTTTCGGTTAGGAAATCTGTCATACCGATGACACAAGTACTCTCTGCGGTCAGATGCGCATGCTCTGTGGCCACATGCGCATGTGTTTTGATTACTTTTCGCTACAGTGCACGAAATTTGATATGTTTGTTAGATACGAGTAATTATCCGGTGCTTAAAGTGCGAAACGAGATCTATATTTACAGAATTCCAAATAGGTTTGCAACTTTCCACGCGAAGCGAGGTCCACTTACATCATGCGGTGCTTTCAGTGCGAAACGAGGTCTATACATTTACAGAATTCCACATGGATTTGCTACTTTTCTCGCTTTTTCGCGCGCGCGTAAAATGTAACTATACAGGGTGTCCGGTAATAGTCGCATCAACCGTCGTGTGCAGGTAGAGCTAGTTAAACCAAGTAGAAAAGTCCTCTACCATTTTGCGATATTCTCAATAATAAGAGAGAAATAAATTAAAGAAAATCAGCCAATTTGCGCGATGATAAGCGTGCGGCGAGAAGAGACAGCCCACTCGGGGGTCCAGAGTTAGCGCTACTCGTATGGAGTTACTGTCTTTTGTAAAGCGCTCCTCCCCGCTTCATCGCGAGCTTAGCAACCGTGTAACATTATATTGTTTCTTTTCGCCGCTTAGTAACGACATAAAACTGGGCTGTCTCTTCTCGCCGTCGTCACGCGAATTGGCCGATCTTTATTAATTAATATCTCTCTTATTATTGAGAATATCGCAAAATGGTAGATGACTTTTCTACTCGGTTTAACTAGCTCTACCTGCACACGACGGTTGATGCGACTATTACCGGACACCCTGTATAACTATAAAATTAGATTATGTCAAATTAGATGACACTATCTCAACGATGAATATTATAATTTTTTGAAACTCACTGAAAATTATTAACAGCCATGATGCATAAATAACTAGACATTCGATCCAACAAAATGGCGCCCATAGACATATTAATATAAGGTCTGTTCGTGTTGACTGAACTCGCTGCACTAGTTCAGAGGTTATCTTTTTCCTTTCAATGTCGAGGAAAAAAGATAGACTCTGAACTAGTGCAGCCAGTTGAGTCAACACGAACAGACCTATAGACTGCTCATGAGGCAGTGAAATCGGGAGTGGGGGCGTCCTCCTCTGAAGTAAAGGATGGCACGAACAGTCCTGGCTTGCTGTCTTCTTCTAGAGGACGTGGCTTATGACGTAATCTGCGCACCAGTATGCGCAGTATACCATTAGAAGAAGACAGCAAGCCAGGACTGTTCGTGCTGTCTTTTTCCCTCAGGAGGATACTCCCCACCACCTTATGAGCAGTCTATATTAATATGTCTATAATGGTGCCCGATTGGACATGTCGTCCATTGACAAATTCAAGATAGAACTCTGATTGGTCCATCGTTGCTGGTTACCCTAGACCTTTGACTATAGAAATATGAACTGCTAATCCCCCACTTCAGCTTGAAGCCGAGATGTGCAGCGTCACCATCGACCAATTGAGGGAACTAAAAGGAACCCAAGTCGACATTAAACATGAATGAGATGTATCATTTCCCGTAGGTTTTTGGTCGATGAATCTGAATCCAGAAGTGAAATTTTTCTATCATGTCATGTTTTTTAAAAAAATTAATGTTGTACCTTTAATGTTGATTTATGATTGTTCAAGCGTCTGTCAAACAGTTCACTTAGACTGCGCACAATAGAGAAAACATTAGGGATAAATATTAAATATTAGGAATAAGAATTATTTTAAAATAATAAAATAAAACACTCTGATATATAAAAATACAAATTCGGATATAAAAAACTAGGAAGGACTAATAAGAGCTATAGTAAAAGTTCTATACCTGAATTTGTACTTGTGTGTATGTGTATATACATATATATATATATATATATATATATATATATATTATATACATATATTGTATATATTAGAGTTTTTTCGATTTTATTATTTTAAAATAATACCTATTCTTATTTAATATCTCGGTAAAATTTTTTTATATATATAATACAAAATTATATAAAAATATATAAAATTCTATATAAGTTTATGTATAATTATATACAATTTTATATGCCTATTAATTTATATGCCTATTAATTTAAATTTGCTTTATTTATAAATAAAGCAAATTTTTTATCGGTTAGTTAAGTTTTCGTAAGAATGGTACAAAAACGGTCGCAAGAAAATACATGTGTCATCTAATATACTTATTTCAGGATTTCTTCGATAAATTCGCATGACACCGTCAATTAATTTTACAATATTTAACATTATATACACCAACTTGAATAGACGCATTAGCATGATAAGAAATTTGATTGGTTTATTTTCTTATACATACGTTTATATAACATAATCCACGAATATTGACAAATAAAATCAATAAAACCAATAAAATCTTTCGAAGTCGTTATTATCAAGAGTCATTCAAAATCACTTGCAAAGAAAAAGAACAAATGAGAACAGACTTTATGAGGATGGTGTAAAATAAAACAAAAATCCTCGAACAAATAAACAATATTTATAAAAAGATGGTTCAGCAATCTTATCATGGTGCGAAAGTGGCTGAAAAAGAATGGAACACCCATCGCTACATTTAGCCAGGTAAATGAAGTTAAAAGAATAATTAAAACAGTTGTCGTGTGGACCGAGGCAAAAAAAACATCATTGAAATCTGTTGACAAATAAACAATATTTATAAAAAGATTGCTGACCCATTGAAAAGTGACTCGCGTTTGCCGTCTGCAAATTTGATTCCTGAACCAATATATATATATAAGTACCACCAAAAAGTCATTCAACGTTAAATCACGCACGAAGTGGAGAATACAATCCAATGTGAAAAACGCTATTTTGGTACAATAGGCCTTATAACAAAAGGAATTTAAGCTCTTCCATGAAACAATTTATCATGGCACGAAATTTGTGACATGGCTAAAAGAAAACAGAATACTCATTGCTACTGTTACTCAGGTGAATACCATTCAAACGATTATGGAAACACTTGTCGTGTGGACCGAGGCAAAAAAGACATCATTGAAATCTGTTGACAAACAGAAGATAAGAGTTAGAAAATGTAAAAAATAATTTTAAAAATTTAATAATAAATAAATTTTCTGGTATGTTTATTTTCTGTTAATGTTTATAATTATACATATAACCATGGTATAGTAGAATATTATAAAAAATCGCATTTTTCAAGTTTATTTTGGATATCTCGGATATTCTTAAATATTTCTACTTCTTTTTAATTAGTTTTATTATTAGTTATATTTAAGTTTATTCATATTAAAAATTATTTATTTTATTAGTTTCTTTCTCTACTTACCATATTAAACACATTATACAGTGGCTGATATGTGATGTAATTGCTAATAAACCGTACACATGTACTCAATGTAATTCTGGATATGGCAGCTTCATCGAATGCCAGTAAATGTAAATTTCTGTACAAATTAAGAGAGATTTATGTTAGAATATTTTTATAGTATATTATATATATATATATATATAACATTTTTAAAATCATTTAGTATTATAAGTATTCCATATTAATGTAATATAAATGATAAATATTGTACTTTGTATATAATGTTTATGAAATATATTAAAAGAACTTATTTGCCACGCACCACGATCAATTTTCATAAACTAATTGAATAAATGCTAGATAAAAAATTAAAAGTACTGCTAGTCTTTTTCATAAACATAGAAAATAGCATGATCGCACTGCTTTACGCAATATTTTTGACACAAAACAAAAAAGTGTAATCACCCTTGACACTCTTCAAATATTACTTTTTATATATTTACTTTATAATCATTATATTGATTATTTTTAAACATATTCTCACTTTCAAAAAATTAAAATATTAATCGTGATTGATATTGCCATCTAATTTTATGTAATTTAATTTTTAAATAATGATCGACGAGAAAGAAGGAGAGAGAGAGAGAGAGAGAGAGAGAGAGAGAGAGAGAGAGAGAGAGAGAGAGAGAAAATTATATCGTTATATTAACAAAAAATGATTATAAAACAAAAAAAATCTTTAGTACTGTTTTGTATATCACTGAGGTCAGGACGTAAGTCGATTTGTTGAATATATGTAGTTCAGAGAAAGGACGAAGGTTCAAATTTAAAAACAAATTTGTCGTGCCTAGCTTTTATTAGCCTTCTTTTCATACCTGAATTTGTAAAAATATAAAATTAAAAAAAATTGTTTCAAAAATAATTTTTAAAATATCCTTTATCTTTTTATTGTATTAGGTAATGTACGAACTAAAATATACGTTATACACAAAGAATGACGACTTTTGCAAGATCGATGTTGATCCTTAATATGTTTTGCTTCTTTTTAACTAATGTTATGTAATTTATCAGATCACCATTATTATTCGAAAAAAAGCGAAATAGATTTTATTGAATTAAGATATCTATAAAGTTTTCAGTAATAAAAATAGAACTTTACAATTTATTATATTGATTTATTAAGACATCGTGCTTTTTCTTTTATATCTCATTTAAGATTAATATATTAGTTTCTTCGAATAAAATTTTACTTACTTGTATATCATTTTTGTTTTCACATGCCAACAACAGCGGTCAATAATTCCCATCCTTGCAAATCTATAAACGAAAATTTCCCTCGTATCACAATATAGCAATTTCTTTTATTTATCATTGACGCATCGATAAATATTCGGAAGTGATAAGGATTGAGAGCCTTACCGTTGTCGGGATGCAGACACAGCTCACGTTGCATTTGTCGAAGGTCTCTTCCGTATCTTTATCTATACTAATTATATCTAATTTCCGATAGCACTTTACCATCATTCCGCGCGTTACTTTCCACAAATTATTCTATCTCGTATTCATTTTCCGGACACCCTTCCGATTCCGGATTCGCGCTGTCCAACTACTTTCTGCACGTCTGATTCGTCACGATACCTCGTTCGTTGTGACGGTGATCCGCGATTTCGGTTACCGAAACGAAGGGAAACACGTTTAACCGATGACCGCGATTGTTTATCAACACGGTATCGAAATCGCGATTCGAACTCGAATAAGTAAATAAGATAAGCATAAATAACTCGGCATTATTCTATAGGGCAATATGAATCGCGATGACTCGATACAGTCTCGCTTCGAATAATGATTATCGCAGATAGCAAAACAATTATAATTTTTCGCTTGTAATATTATAAGTTAAATAATAGCAATAATAAAGAAGCTAAAAGTTTTAAGTTTTGTAAAATTTTTCGTCGACTCTTTACACTGACTTTCAGCTTATACAATTTTTTATACTTTGGCACAAAATCTTTGATTTGTATATACAATTACAGAGCAAATGTTTAGTATATTATCTTCGGAATGTCAAATACAATTCCCCTTTATTTGACATTTCAATATGAATGTTTTGTTAACAGCATTATTGAAAATTAAATTAGAAGAGATCAATATTGATGATATTTAAAACAACGCGTTTTTCTCAATTTTCACTCTCTCTCTCTCTCTCTGATTCTGAAAAAAATACTTTCTTAATCTTTAACAGGAGAATCGAATGATGACGTTTTTATATAGAATTATGAAGAAAATCAAAAAGATTAAATTTGAATGATTGAAAAATATATAAAAATAATTATATAAAAAATTATATAAATAATTATATAAAAAAAATTTCTGAATTATACTGAGAATTTTATACAGAATTATACTGTAAAATTGATTGTAATTTAGTTTGTTATTTTTCTTTTTATAAAAATTTCTGATTACATATATGTATATGTGAATATTATTTATATTATATATTAGGTATATGTCAATATTTCTCCTATCAGAATACTTTAATAATAGCATCGTTCGCCAATATGTCGATATAATATAATTTCTGATTCTGTCGATGAGATACATCATTATTATCGGATATTCTGTATAATATGTAATTTGTAAATTTATAAGTGAAAAAAATAACCGCGCGCGACGTGATTATAACTAGATTAGATTCTTTCAAAAAAGACCTAATTGCTAGCCAGAAAATTTTTTCAATCCGTGAACCTATAAAGAATCACGCATTGGTACTTTTTTGTTCGCATTCATATTCCTTCGCACTTCGAACCTTCCTATGAACCAAATCTCCCATGCACTCCCTTTCTCTTTATATTACTCATTGTCAGAGAGAAGTGATTTTTTCGGAATCAGTGAAAGTTGAAAAAAACGCGTTGTTTTAAATATCAATATTGATCTCTTCTAATTTAATTTTCTAGTGACGTTTTGAAACGCAGCCCTAATAATGTCGCGTCAGCAATTTTTGGAAAAAATTTGAATATAACTTAGATATCATTAATATGAGAGCACCACTATACTATAGACATCTGTGGAGAGCACGCATACTTAAAGGACTCGACTAAAAGGACAAAAGACTCGATGGTTTTTTTTATAAAAGTATCGATCGATTAATCAATCGACAAAAAGTCAACTATCGCTTCTGCAATATAATGTAATATACATATAATTCTGATTGTCTGTCTGCCGACTGTAATGTGAATCTTCGACTTAACTGCTTTATAGCCAATAAAAAATCATTGATGCTGCTCGACATTAAACAGTGTATTCGATGTAAAGTCGATAGTAAGCATTCAGCCCTGATGAAAATCCATCAAAAGAAAAAGAAAAAGCGAGAGTGAGATGGATGGATGTATACCGCTGGTTCGTCGATATCGCATATCTGGCAGTTCACGGCTTATTACAAAAGGACACTCATCTGTACAAAGCAGAGAAAAAATATTATTCTCTGCTCCTATTGGTTAAGCCCCTCGCACAATGCCAGGGAACAGGCAATAGGAACAGGAAATAGAAAATATCCACCAATAAAAGCAGGGAATAATATCTATTCCCTGTTCTTATTGGTGGATATATTTTATTTCCTGTTCCTATTGCCTGTTGCCTGGCATTGTGCGAGGGGCTTTAGGAATATTTTCTATCCCTCTATTGCTTATACTTTTATATTATGCGTGATAGGCCTAAGAGAGATTGGGAGGAACAATCGCCTGGAAGAAATATTGGTTTAGATCGAGTAGTGGGAGACCTATCAGTGGACCGTGCCATGTGTCCCCACGCCCGTCTCCGTTTCATCCAATCGGATTCTCACTCCCACTCCGACTATCACCGCTAGCCACTCTATATGGAACGTGGAACTAGCAAGAGCAACACATCGTTTTCGATTCGCGCACGTGGCGGTACGTTTATCTAGAGTCTGTGTAGTAGCTGTGAGAGGAGAAGAGGAGCGCACCATTTTTAATAGTGCTAGCACCGTAGACAGAAAGGAACAGAGGTGAGCGTAAGAACGACGAGCGACAGTGAAATCAGCAGTAGCAGTGATCAGTGATAGCCTTGCTATAACGAAAGACAGAAGTGAGAACTATTGACTGAGCAAGTTTCATACAAAAAAGTTTTCTATTACTTTCCTGTGAGCTTATACGACGCTATTCCACCACAGAGGATCGAGTACTATTACTCCCCCGATCAACGATTGCGGTTCAACAGTAACGTGTACATACGGTATTTTATTTACATCTGCAAGATACACGTTTTGTAATAAATACGGAGCCTTCTCTCATACATTGTACGCCAATAAGTCATCAGTCATGTCGTGCGACAGAACACCGACAGTACCAAAGCGTTCAAAATTCACTCCAATTGACAAAAAAATAGAAGCTATCAAAAGAGTAGACGCCGGTGAGGCAAAAGCATCGGTAGCACGTGCCCTTGAAATTGCGGAATCAACTTTACGAGGATGATACAAAACGAGGCAAAAAATCCTTAATAACGATACTAGTATGGCATCAACATCATCAGGGATCGTCAACAGTAATCACGTGGCCGGACCAATTCTAACTAAATCACAATGTCTTAACATAATTCAACGGTTATTACCTGAGCAATCTGAGAGCAACTTGACTTCGCTGTTGGTCCGTCGTCAAGCGGCGGAACGGAATATCCTGGGTGAACGAGTCGTGCCGTACAATTTATCAGTGATGAATAACAGAAGCAACAGAAGGAATTTGACAACTTCTCCTGAGGTCCATGATGCGATTCAGCATGGCACGAAATTTGTGACATGGCTGAAGAAAAATGGGACACCAATAGCTAGTGCTACCCAGGTGAATACCATTCAAACGATTATGGAAACACTTGTCGCGTATAAGCAGGCGAAAAACACATCAAGTTCTATTGACAAAGAAAATTCGATTAACTAGTAAAACTTGGAAAACGCAAAAAAAATTGTGTAAAATTTAATAATTAAATCAATTTTCTGTTATTGTATTATGTTTATAATCTGCATTTTAATCTATAATTTTATATATGTATATATGTATATACATATGAGCCGAGTTGAACTATAGTGTATATGAACTTCTTTTCGCTTACAATTAGAATTAATTCTAGAATACATTTTAAAAGTTTCCTCACGAAACACCCTGTATATGTATAATAGTGTGTGTGATGAGTGAAGATGTAAATATAGATGTGTGCATCCATGCGTGTGCGTATAGATTATAGATGCGTAAAATATATTAATAAATATAAAATTGGTATATGTATATATAACTGACCACATAATACAATAGCAATAGAATATTATAAAAAAGTTGCATTTTTCAATCTTGGATATCGCAGATATTCTTAAATATTTATATCTCTTTTAGTTGTTAATTAGTTTCACGCACAGATGTCTATACTAATATATATATATATATATATATATATATATATATATATATATATATATAATGTATATATATACATATATATGATTTCCGATGTATGAGAAAAAATGGCGGCGATTCTGTATGTGTGTGAAGCATTGCATTTGTGTGAAGCATTGCATTTGTGTGAGTCTTATTTATATAGCGGCGTGTCAGCGTGGCATTGCTATTGTTTTAAGCAATAAAATTTATTATTACCACACTCGTATACGACTGTGATTACGCTGACACATTCAAGACTGCCGCCATTTTCTCTCACAAACAGAAACTTCATGCGACGCAAGTCCGAAACCCATGTTAGCAATCTAGTTTAGTACAGATATCTGTGGTTTCACGGTAGTTTTACTTTTAATTTTATTCTTAACTTATTTCGTAATTTATTTTGTATTGATTTGACTTACCATAATAAACACATTATCCAGTAGTTGATACACAACATAATTACTGAATGAATGATGAACCGTATACATGTATATAATTCTGGATATAGCAGCGTACTTCGTCGAATGCGCCAGTATATAAATTTCCTTGCAAATAAAAGAAATTCATATTAAAATATTTTTAGTATATTAGTAACTCTTTTCATATATTTTTTTTTATATTTTTGTTTTATAATTATTTTTTGTTAATACAAAGATATCTTATTTCTCTTTCCCATCCACCCCCTCTCTTTTTCTTCATTATTCTCAAAAAATTATAATATAATATTGATATATTGTCATTTAATATGACATAATTTAATTTTTGTAATGATAACATCTTTGCATTAACAAAAATGATTATAAAGCAAAAATATAAACAATATAAGAATTACAAAATTAAAAAATTTTTTAAAAATATTCTTTATTTTTTTTATCCTATATCCTTTTTTATCCTATTTCCTACATGCTTTTTACAATTGATTTATATATATACACACACACACATATATATATATATATTTATAATAAAAATTGATTTGATAAAAATTGATAAGCAAAATGCCACTAATTAAAATATTATTGTTACGATTCTTTAAAATAATTAGAGAAAAGGTATAAAAATTGATATGTTTATTTTGTTTTTCAACTTTAGTTCTTCAATGATCGTTTAAAATCGAAATATATACCTATAGATATTTATTTAAGATTACTCTCTATCAAACTGTATTATAATTTTAAGAATATTTTTGAACAAACTTTTGAAAGAGACAAAAATTAAATATTAAGAAGTTAACTTCTAAAACTGACATATTTACTGAAAACTAAAGAAATAAAGTTATAATGAAAAAAAATTGCATTCATTCTAATTAGATAAAATTCAGAGAAAATTAGCAATATTATTATCAAAAAAGTATATTACATTTTTTTATATTTAATCATAATAAATCAAACGGCTGTCAAACTTGTACAAAATTATTAACAGCCATGATGCATAAATAACTAGACATTCGATCCGACAAAATGGCGCCCGATTGGACATGTCGTCCATTGACAAATTCAAGATAGAACTCTGATTGGTCCATCGTTGCTGGTTACCCTAGACATGGATCGATATGGTGGCTGTAACCATTTACAACATGATCAAACGCTCCCGATTCGAATAAATGTCAAAAATGTTATGTACCAATTGCCTTTCGAATAGAGAATTTTTAAATCTTCATTGAGATTTTATCCAATTGTCAATTATTATGTCCGACAAATATTTTATCGTGTAAATGTAATCTCAATTTTATGCATGATTCACTGCCTTCAATATCCGTATAATATCCGATATCTAATAAGATAGCTTATATTTTTTTAGATTTAAATGTTGGTTATAAAAGGAGCTATTCTACAAGAAACACACAAATTCAATACACGATTGACAATCAAATAAAAAAATTTTCAGGACTTTAGAAATTCTCTATTCAATAGCCAATTGGATAACGCATTGTGTGTTTCTTATTGGAAAGTTCTCAATAACAAATTTCTATATATTACTAGACTTCCTAAATTTTGCTTATGTAATAATTTGATATATATATATATATATATATATATATATATATATATATATACACTCGTCAACAAAATTAACGCATATGTATTTTAAGTCCAAATTTCGCATAATTTCAAATAAGCATAACTCCGCTAAAAATGATCGGATTTGAAAAATTTTTTTTTCACTGTCAAGCTTGAAGCTCTACTTTAAAAACCATTCGTCAGATTTTTAATTTATCCTCCTCCCCCGTACGCCTCTGCTTCAAAAGTAAGGACATGTTTTGTCTAAAAAAAATTGCGTACTTCGACGCACTCCACAGAGTGAAATAAATTTTTTTCGCAAATCTTATCATAACTATCGTAAAATGTGGACTTTTTACTACAAATTTAAAAAAAAAACAAAGTTTGTACGATTTTTTTTTCGCGGAGTTTTTACATATGAAAGTTACCCATACATTTTTTCCATTTAATGACTCCAAACCCTCTCTGCTGTGTGTGTGTGTGTGTGTATGTGTGCGTGCGTATGCGTGCGTGCGTATGGTTAGGAGAGGGAAATGTAGGAATGTTCTCATTCAAAATTGTGTTCCCGCCTCGTCTTCAGATTATTTCTTCTATACGTTCACGCATATTAATGCATGCTCTAATTGCTGCTTAAGGAATTTGAGCCCAAATTTACACGCACGCATGCACGCGTGGCGCATACACACACGCACATACACACACACACACACACACACACACACACTATGCGCCAAATCCAACCAGCAACCTCGTGGTGCGTGTCGGGTAATACTAATGCTGGCGGTAAATGGAAAAAATGTATGGGTAACTTTTATATGTAATAACTCCGCGAAAAAAAATCGTACGAATTTTGTTTTTTTTTAAATTTGTAGTAAAAAGTCCACATTTTACGATAGTTATAAGATTTGCGAAAAAAATTTATTTCACCCCGTGGAGTGCGTCAAAGTACGCAATTTTTTAGAGACAAAACACGTCCTTACTTTTGAAGCAGTGGCGTACGGGGGAGGATAAATTAAAAATCTGACGAATGGTTTTTAAAGTAGAGACTTCAAGCTTGACAGTGAAAAAAAAATTTTTCAAATCCGATTATTTTTAGCGGAGTTATGCTTATTTGAAATTATGCGAAATTTTGACTTAAAATACATATGCGTTAATTTTGTTGACAGTATATATTTGTTGAGTGTATATATGTACATATATATATATATATGTATATATATATCAATCTTTCACGAATATTTTTGATTGCAGTCACATTCTATACTGATCTATTTTTTTGTCAAATAAAGTTTGCGTGAAAGTCACTTTACAACTTTATTTTTTGTAAAATAAAGTTTAAAAGTCACTTTACAACTTACAACAATATATAACTCGTTACTCAACAAATAACGAGTTACAATTTTCGTTACTTTTTGTCAACACTATTACAAGGCAAAGTGTGTATACATAAAATATATACAAAATGTACATTTTTCAACATTTTTTTATATTAAAATATAGAAAGATCGATATGTAATTAAAGAAATAATACCTAATAGTAACGACGTTGCAAGTAACGTGTTTCGATCCGGATTTTTAGTATTAATCTTACTGACAATACTACTAGTACTAATTGTATTAAATATACCACAACGCGCGGTAGCAATAAATTTGGAAAGAAATTTTTCACTTTTACAGTATACAGTTTTACAAAAGATGACCCGCGCAAAATGCAACTTATATATTCTTATATCGATACTTTGCATGCATATATATTAATTATCTGAAGCAGTAGGGAAATCATTAAGATATTCTTTCACTTATGCTTATGTTTATTTATTAATTGTTGCGACGGAAGAGAGTCATCAAACTTGAAAATTTAATAAAAATATTCACAGTGAGCATTCTTTCTTGCTGTCTCCCGTACGTACTAGTTCATTCTCTCTCATTCGCTTTCTTATTCTCCCTCTCTTTCTCGCTTACTCTTTCTCTCTTACACATTCACACCCGCTCATACATTCTCTGTTGCCTGCATGGCCGTAACATTAGCTGCTTATAGAAAATGCAACGGTTGGGTGATCGATTTTTAAAAAACATGATCTGATTGATGTAGGTTTAGAAGTATATTCGTCCTCGCGGAATATTCGTTACACTGGAAATTGTCACACAACCGTTGTGCTTCTGAACGCAGCCATTCATGAGCTTATCCGCAGGTATGGATCAATCTTTTCACCATTATACCAATTTTCGGTATCTGGTATACGTGTATTATGTATATGAATGTGTACGTGTTTGTGTATGTGGATTGTGTGTTGCTTGGCTATGCTTGTACGATGTATATGTATATATACACATTCAATTCTTAATAATTATTAATAACAACAATAATTAATACGAATAGAAAATCATTTGACGTTGAATGACTTAGTTCGCTGAATATTAAAGTCTCCTGCTCCCTCACTGACGTTATATTTTGACGTCAAGAACGAAAAATTATATCAATTTTTTTCATGTAGAATATATATTTAAATAAAATAGCTTTCTTTTTATGTCATTATTCACTTCCAATGATATGAATAATAAGAAGCTCTAAATCTGGATCACTTGTCATAAAATTTAGTTTAGTCGATTATGTAGAACATATGCAAATGAGATACATGTGCATTTATTAGTGCAAGATGATAAAAAAGTTTTCGATACGTTTTATCGATACATATCATTAAAATGAAAACATAAAAGAATTTATAATTTATTTCGACTATCATATATGTATATGCAAAAAGAAAATTATATTTCTCGCTTTTCACGTTATTATTCAATATGATTGTAGTGAGGAAACAAAAGATTCAATTCTTCAGTAGTACTTCATAAGTAATGAAGTCGTTACAGTTCAACGATGTTCTCGATTGTTAGCATGCGTGTTCGGTCAAACGAGGCCTTTTTCTCGATTACGGCGACTTACCCCAAGCTCCAAGAAAGAAAAAAAAATCGTGGGAGAGCTTCCGGGATTTATTTATATCCTTTTCGGTTTTAACTAGAAATCCCTGCGCTCGGTCGGAGCTGCCGATGACAATACACGAAAATTGTAATTCCATTTTATGTAGTTTCACTCGCTCAAGATCGAAAATAGCGTCGTGTTTCGTGTGCAGCGAATCAACATATACAATATTATCCGATTGTATTACGGATTCAGTCCAAGATGACGACCATATCTTCACCGCGCACCGTTCTTTGAAGATGAGGTGGGTGCAGAGGGATCGTCAATTTGCACCACGGCTTACGCGCTGCTCTTCGCAAGTCCACCAAAGCCACAGTTCTTCTAAGTCGTCTGCAATTCGATAAATTGAAAAAATTAATAACACATATCCAACGTGCGCGTTATTGTACATTTATAATTATTAAAACTCATCACACACACAAATTTAGGTTCAAATAAAGTTTTTAAATATACTATATCTTACTTATTGTTAGATATAATATTAAATCTTAAAAATTAAAATTATATTGAAGAAATAAAAGCAAAAATACGAGCCAATCGCAAAATTGTGTGTATGTGTATCTGTACGCGCTGTTTTTTTTGACAATTTCACTTCTTCGCAATATAATTAAACAAATAATAAAATCAAGCAAGTTAAAGATGACGTAACTTTTTGAATTTATACTTATTATATTTATATTTATTTATTTATATTTATAAATTATTTATTCATTGTGTACCTGTATGTGTGTGTGTTTATGTGAATCCGGAAAGTTATACATCATCCATAGCTTCTCTGATTGCAAAATTTTAATTGTTTTGTAAAAGTAATAAAAAAAAATTAAAAATAAAAATAAATAAATAAATATATTTTATAAATAAATGTGATTTTTAAATTCGGCCTATAGAGCCAAGCACGAAAATTAATTCTAATTTTTCGGAACTGTATCTCTTGGTTTGAGATTACTAAGTTCCATCAATTAATAATCCTCGAATTTACAACGGAACTTAGTAATCTCAAACCAAGAGATACAGTTCCGAAAAATTAGAATTAATTTTCGTGCTTAGCTCTATTGGCCGAATTTAAAAATCACATTTATTTATTAAATACTGAGAGCCGATAAAAATATTTCTTAATTTAAATATATTTTAGTTTTACTTTGATTCTTACACTACTTTATGATGTACACTAAGGTGATACTTATACTTAATACTAACTTGATGTAGTCGGTGGAGCGAAAGTACAAATCATCAGGTGCATCCATCCATGATATCACTTGTTTACGTGCATTACTTCTGGATAATGGTGCACCGTGAGATAGCGTATGTGGATGAGTAGCTCTGCCGTTGAGAGGTGGTGCAAGAGGAAGAACAGCGGGCGCAGGATGTTCTAGCGTGTGCTTCGGATGCAGTTGCTGAGCGTGATGAATCCTTTTCGCGGGAGGTGCACTGGGAGGAAGCCCCGCATTTAGGGCGATACCTAAAATGGAAAAACAAAGACTGCGTTAGATTTAAAAGGGATTAGCTTGATTTGCGATATATCTTCGCGGTGTTAACATCAATATTCCACACCTTGATATCATAACTTTTTAATTATTTAATATGTAAATATATATGCATATAAAGTCTGACAATAAACTTTGTCACATAGCCTTTTTTTATTCTCAAAAATGAAGAAAGCGTTGAAATGAATGCGTTTTGATGACACTGGTGACATTAAGAATAACAACTCTGAAGGCTAGTCTTCGCAATAGTCTTAAAATTGCTTTGAAGAGTGGAAAAGGCGCTAACATCAGTGTGTAGCTTCTCAAAGGAACTACTTTGAAGGAGACTACAGTGATAATCAATAAGAAGATATGTAGCAACTGTGATAAATTCAGGAACTTTATTGTCAGATCTTGTATGATTATCACAATCCCATCTATGTAACGTTATAATCACCGCAGAGAGCTGCTATACTAACATCTAATCTAGATAAAGAAATAATTACTTTGAAAAATTTAATAATACATATACAGGGTGTCCCATTTTAATCTCCTCAGGCAAATATCTCGAAAAATATGGAAGATACGGAAAAATGTTTCAGACAAAAGTTGTAGGACTTAAAGGGGGACAGATGATGAAAATATGGACTTGACCTTGAGTGACCTATTGAAGGTCAAGGTCATCGATGTTTTCTTAAATGGAACCCCCTACTTTCTATTACATATTCTTGTAGCCCTTGTTGAGACGTTTTCAAAACACTACCTATTGATGTCTCTTACGCAAGCCGTTCCCAAGATACGAAGCTTCAAAGTTGACATATCATCGGCATTCGCATTATCCAATGTACACCGCGGGGAGGTTGTTCAGTCAAATTTGTACATCAAGTGGCCCTAAAAAGGGCAGACTTTGTGTGTGTATGTGTGTGTGGGTGTGTGTGCTTCTTTAGTAAAACTTTTCTCTAATTATTTGTCTTCTGGTTATTTTAATGTAAGGGAAAGGATAAGAAAATGGTAGAGAAAGAGAGATAAAAGTTTTACTAAAAAAGCACACACACACGGGCGCACGCACACACGGACGCACGCGCGCGCACACACACACACACACACACACACACACACACACACACACACACACACACACACATATACACAAAGTCTGCCCTTTTTATAGCCACTTGATATACAAACTCGACTGAACAACCTCCCTGCGGTGTACATCGGGTAATGCAAATGCCGACGGTATGTCAATTTTAAAGCTTCATATCTCGGGAACGGCTTGCGTAAGAGACATCAATAGGTAGTGTTTTGAAAACGTCTCGACAAGGGCTACAAGAATATGCAATAGAAAGTAGGGGGTTCCATTTAAGAAAACATCGATGACCTTGACCTAACCTTCAATAGGTCACTCAAGGTCAAGTCCATATTTTCATCATCTGTCCCTCTTCAAGTCTTACAACTTTTGTCAGAAACATTTTTCCGTATCTTCCATATTTTTCGAGATATTTGCCTGAGGAGATTAAAATGGGACACCCTGTATAATGCACTTATATATGCATATAAAATTTCTCTTTCTTCGGTGATATATTATCGGTTAATAATTAATATTAATAATTGACCATAAGTAAAAAGAAAAAGCGTAAGTAAAGACGAGAAATTGTTCTTTCATCTGGGAACATTAATCCTTATTATTACCTGCTGATAACTAATCACCTGTTTTTAAAGTTTTTATAAAATTATTTTTTGTAATAAAACACATAATGTTACACGATAAATTTAATTTTTAATTAATATGAATGAAAGATTGGGAGTATTATTATATTTTCATAAAAGCAAAATTGTTACAATATTTTGCAATTATTCGTTAACTGCATCCCCTAAATATTGTCAAATTAGTTTTCAAACACTCAAAAAAGTACGTATATTATATCTTATCGCGATTTTCATGACAATCATCAATGTTATACTAAATTTCGATTTTACCTTCATCCCAATCCACATCCGAAGAATAGAAGCCGATAAACAGAAACAAAATTCAGTTCACTATGACTCGGAATTGTACGACCTAAACCTAATGGATAGTGCGAATCAGATTGAAAAACTTACCATCTGAACCATTGATTTCGTCAAAGGCTCTTGGACGCTTCAAGATATTCTGCTGGGTCGACATGACTGGTTGCGGTTGGGGTGGCGTCAACGTGAGCCTATCCACTTCGGGTTTATTCGGCACTCTCTCGTATAAAAGACTGCCGTCTATACAATATTAAGTTTCTTATAAAATAATGCATATAATATTAAGTCATTCAAATGAAAACGAGCCAAAGGAGATAGCAAAATGTTGAATAGGTTTATTGCGAAATCTTCGACGCGAAAGACGTGACACCACTGTAGTGTCATGAGACACTGTCTGATAAAATTGCGATCATATGACGAGAATAGCAGTGTGTTCATATTCAAGACGTCATGATAGTATACTAACAGTCCAAACAGTCAGAATGAAATTAACGAACGCTGAACAGCAACCGGTAATTCGTTTTTCAAGAAGAAGAATTACTGCTCGCTGTTCAGCGTTTGTTAATTTCATTCTGACTGTTTGGACGGTATATACTAGTACGCCGTCTTGAATATGGACTGCTACTCTCGTCATGTGATCGCAATTCTACTGGACAGAGTGTCATAACACTACAGTGATGTTGTCACGTCTGTTTTGCGTCGAAGATTCCGCAATAAATCTATTTAGCATTTTGCCATGTTCTTTGGTTCATTTTTAATGACCTAATATAAAAAACTATCTACGTCATTTTATGTATCTCCCGTGAAATCAATTGTCTGCAACCTTTTTGTTTTATATAATTTCCAATAATTTCCAAGATATTATTTATGTGTGTGTGTGTATGTGCACATATGTAAATATAAATTGATTATTACTTACCAGGTGCCTTTGGCGGACGTGGAAACGAGACCCGGTCGGGCTGTTTGCGTTGTGACGGGATGGTTAGCGCCAGCCAGTCCCAATCGCCGGGCTGTCGCGGTGCAGGATGATTGCCCAGGCGCGAAGCGATGTCGGTCACACGTGGACGCGGTCGCGGTCGTACGGCGCGCGCCAGGATACGAAGTTCCGCGGGACTCTTGGAGGCCAGCTGGGCGCATAAGTGCCGCAACGACATTGTGTTCACCGGTTGATGCGGCGCTCGCGCGGCGTGACGCGTTCGCAACTGCGCGGGACAGAGTCGACGTGCGGCGCGAGCCAGTAGGGAGGTGCGCAGGTAGAAAGCGGATCGAGTCTTCATAACTGGTCGCGGTGATCCGCTTCCACCGCCACCGCTTCCGGCGGTGCCGCGCAGATCCACTCCGTGCGTACTCGCGTAGTGACGACTCAAGTGAGCCTTCAATTTAAACTCTTTGCCGCAAGTGGGAACGTTGCATCGATGCGGCCTGTGCGCGCCACCCATCCCCTTGCTCTCCTCGTCCGATCCTGCGCCGGCACGTTTTTTCTCGAGATCGACATCGTCGATGCGCGATGGCACCTGTGGTTTGTGATAATAAAATAGAAATATGAAATATACTTGTACCGGTACGGTATTATCAAATGCGAGTTGTTAGAAGCAACAGAAGAGTATGCGCCTTATATAACCTTAAGTCCTCCGTATTTCTTCCAATACGTCCAACAAGACTGACAGAGACGATACTGCATATGAGACGGTCCCCACGCGTACCACTGCGGACTCTGCACGCTTTGACAACCTTCGCATGGTTTCCCGCCGACTCCGACCATAAGTATTCCAGAATTGTCGGCCACCATGCTGCCGTTACTGTTACCATTCAGAATGTTGGTTGGTTTTCCGTTGCTATTGCTGTTGCTATTGCCGAGAGGTACGATTGTGGCCGTAGAAGGTGCAGTAGTCGATGCGGGAGTCTTGTTATAATTTGGTATGTAAACTTGTTTCAGCTTACTCTCCGCTTCTACGGCTTTCACTCTTTTTTGTTGAACATATCGATCCGTCGTTTTCCACATGTAATAATACTCGATTACGTTCTTCAGTGTCTTCCATGGTAACTGAAAAACATAGGAACACATATTAGTAAATTTGTTCGAATACAGTGTTAGATTCTTATCCATATGCATTAATTGCATTAATTGTGTACTTACAAAGTCCGTTCGTATGTCAACAAAGTCCTTTCCATATTTATCGAGCGCTTCTTCGAATAAATTTGCCTCAGATGCGCTCCATTCTTCCATCTCGTCCCGACATAGCACCGGACCGGTACTAGGTACTAATGATGCTAAGGCATTCGATAAATCATAGCCGTGCAGGTGTAAGGTGTCCATCGCGTGAAACTGTAATAATACAATTCGCAAAATTTAATGAAATTTGAAACGGAAGAATAATTAATTTTTTATACTTTCAGAGAGAATGCATGAATACATACTGAAAAATAGTGTAAATTCTTACCAAAGTAATATCTCTAGATGCAGCAGCCGCAGACATATGCAAAGAGGGTTGCTTGATCGAGGACGAACAGTCCAAGGCTCTTGCAAAGGTGCCTACTGATCTACTAATAACTAGGAATTGGTCAATTTGACGATCCGTCAAATTGTGTCTCGGAGTCCAAACTAGGGTCTCTAGATCTTGTAACTTACGAGAATCCGCTTCCTTCTCTGCGGTTGACAACACCGCTGGTATATCTATCGCCTGATATCTACTACCTACCCTAATTTCACCTATAACAAATATAATTTAATTAATTTCCCAAGTATTTGTAGTATATATAATAATGTACGAAAAAAAAATTGATTTAATACTAACTTTGACATACTGATTTACCTTTGTCAGCAAGCAAAGTACGCTGAGCAGGATCGAATACTAAACAGTAAAAAAATGAATCCTCCTTGTTTAGGTAGCTTAACAAGGATTCGGTTTCGTTCAGTAATGTTACGCAGCATTTGCCCCGAATGTGTGTAGCTGGCATCGTCTCCACTTGTCGCGATAAAAACAATTCTCTGTGTTTCATTTGGTGACGTTGCTTAGAACTTAATTCCGTTACTCCACCAGGAACATTTTCCTCCATCCCTATACATCATAAAAAATCGAAATAATATATTTGTGCCAATCGATACTACTATAAAATGATATATACTATAAAATGAGATATATCATCTATTGTACGAATCGATAAAAATTCAAGTTACAAAAAAATAATATATTATTAATAATAAAAAAATATTAAAAAAGCTAAATAATCAAATGTATAAAACATAACACATTCCATTTTTTATATGCAAATAATCTTGAAACTTTCATAAACGTTCCTTTTTTTAATAATATATAGAAAACTATATAAAAATAATATATAGAAAACAGAGCTTGTCTTTCTTGGTTAAAAAAATCAATTGTTAATAAAAAAAAAGCTACAGAGAAAAAGATATACGATAATAGCGAGAGAGATATATCGTATCGTATATAAGTATGTATAATGAATAAACACGTGAACAAAATGCACTTGAATTATCATATTTAAATATCCATGAAGTTATCATCATTTTTTCAATTTACGTACTTTTCTACTAATCGTTATATTATTTGTAATAAAATTAGTATCGAGTAAAAAAAAATTAATTTCTAGTATTTCCGCAACGTCCTTTTTTCGGTTAATCGAAAGAATCCTAAGGGGTTACATTATCTTTTCAATTGATCTTTTACTCTCGTCTGATTATATATTTTGCTCCAAGTTAAAGTAATGAAGTAAATGAAACGCGGGGATACGGCAGAATCAATCAAAACTCGAGCAGAGTGCTAAATCAAAAAAGGAAACATCAGCAAGAGAGCGGGCAAACATAAAGACAAATGAAGAGTAGTATATAATATGCAAGGCAAAAAATAATAATCTGCAACGGAAAAGCGATTATAACTATCGATAGAGAATTACGTCATTTAGAGAAGCCTCAGATTACTAAAGTGTCATCGTATGCGATGCGGCGGGATTTTTTTTTAAATTTGTGTAAATGACAAGTGAATGACGATGAAAGGTATATGTCGGGTTGATTCTACTTGGCTCGATAAATAAGAGAAAATCGAATATATAAATTTAAAGCTGATAAACAGATAAGGTCAAGATGCTGACTAATAAGATATTTATGAAAATCTATGTATTCTACAGAAAAAAAAAAAAAAAAAACCCGATAATACAGATGGATAAGGTATTTTGTATGAATGACATTGCGAGTGCATGAATAATGAGAATGACTTGTACATGTATGGGCACTTTTGTGACAAAATCGCCGAACCCCAATGTCAATTAAACTTGAAAAAGAAAAAGGAGCCCGGTTATGCCCAATTTACTGTCTCTTTGGCCTTACAGTGAAACTTGCCTTAACTCGCGGTATACACCAAGATTACAAAGAATTTACGGACAAATCCCGCCGCTATGATCAGTAGCCTTGTATCGTCACTGGCTTCTATACAAGATTAATGAGATAATCAAAAGATGCAAACCGTATGCCGTTTATCGACGAATCTATGCCTCTGCATTACTAAACGCATATATTTTTTTTTATATTTATACTCTGTGAATAAAATATATACAGTTTTAATTTTACTGATAATAAAATTATAGTTTTTTATATAAAATTATCTTAAAATTATATATTTATAATATATATTACATATATTTATATATTTATGTAACTATATAATTATGTAAATATAGTTCATATATATGTACATATATGTATATAAACTGTTTTTAGAAAACTATTTAAAAAAATCAATATTGTGTCAATTAAGATTAAAAAATATAAAATAAATCAGTAAAGTATTTTTACTCAATATTGATTACTTTAATATTAAAATATGAGAAAAATAATAATTATATTATTCGATAAAGAATATAGAAAAATTAATTTTCGTATAATTAAGTTTATACATAATGTATAGATATATATGTGTGTGTGTGTGTATATATATATATATATATATATATATATATATATATATATAATGTACAAACTTAATATATAAATGTATATAAAAATAAGCCTAATTCCTTGCAATTACACTATTTTGGACTAATTATTTTGCAGATATAAAGCTCGATTAGATTCATCGGTAATGGTCATCTTTTGATCAGTCTACTCTCACTCACCATGGGGCTCTTGGGCCTCCGATAATGGGGCCTTCAGCCAGCCCCCTTTCCCGCCCCCTTTGAGCATCACTTTGGGCCCAATCCCATCTTTACTAGTCATTTCCTTAGTAGTGTCAGGGTTCTCGAGTTTCTGATTCTGCGTGCTCGCAGGGGATTCTGACCTCTGCTGCTCCGCGCTCGCCACTGGAATTTTCATTACAAGAAACCCACTCTACGTATTTCTCGTTTTCTAATCTTGTACACAATAGAACGCTTCAAGATATATGTATGTATACTGTGTATGTACTAGCCGCGCTATACCACTATTTTACAGTCCATATCACGAGAAAATCGTTCATCTCTTTACGCGCTCGCGCGTCTCTTTATCCTTATTAACTTACATGTATTTAAAAAATTCTCCGTGTCGAATGTATCCCTTCCCTCACCCCCTCGTCGAATCGAGTGCAATTGAAGAATTGCAATACTACCCCAGATTAGACTCATAATTCTCATTATCTCCGCCAATTTCACACATCCGCGTTACTATTTACCCATTCATGGTTCCGCGTCGTATATTTTCACATTCGCGACATATCAGATCAATACCTCACCGCACCGTTGACCGTAACTCCGCGAGAGTAGTGGATCAAAATACCCTCCTCCCGGCATCGATTATTCATTTCGCATTTGAGACGTGCGTAATACGACGGAGTAAGTACTCTGTATGTGTGTATATATGTATGTACGTGTATAATTATTGTAATATGTATAATTATTAGCGCGCGAATTTTGGGGCCCGAGGCTCTTTCTCTATCTACTGTATGTTTCTCATCGTCCTTACACTCGTGCATATAAAATAAAATATGAAAATCATCCCCGGCGCTCAGTTTTCGTACCCTCCCCCCACTGGGGGGAAGAGGGGGCACCGGTCGATCGGCCAAAGGGTCGACGCGCGTAAATGAAGTAAAAATTATTATTATTATACACGGTTGGTCGAACTTTCGGCCGACGTCTAATTAGCTGCTGATTTCTTTTTTTTCTTTTTTTTGCAACGCGCGATCCATCTCGCGTGAAAAAAAAACTCAATATAGCGTCGACGAGAGTATGGACTAAAACCAATTTCTCTGTATAAAGCAGCTCTTTTTCTTTGACCCTTCCCTCCCGCCCTTTCCTCCTCACCTCCCTCTGCCCCCACCTCCCACTCTCGATTCCCGTTTGTAATCGCACCACGGGCACACCCGGGTGTGCAATAGCGCCCGTGGTGCATGGTGTATCGACTTCCGCGAAAGACAAAGGAGAAGCGTATATTCTTTTTTTCGCGAAAATTCGAGGTATACCCGGAGTGCAAGAGAGAAAATACGGCGGAAAGGAGGAAGGACGAAAGAGAGGAAGGGGGGCAGAAGGGGGAGAGAAGGGAGAAACCCAATTCGGAGCAAATACCGCCGGACGGACGCATATACATGGACGACGAGCCGTTACATATATACACGAATAAGACACAGGCAAAGAGAAAGAGAGAAAGAGAGAGAGAGAGAGAGAGAGAGAGAGAGAGAGAGAGAGAGAGAGAGAGAGAAAGAGACATGCACATATACATGGCGCGCGAAAGACGAGGGAAAGGGAGAAGCGGAACGGGGGGCTTCGGCAAGGGGGACGAACGGTAGGGGGAGAGTGGTAGCGAATGCTTAAAATGAAGATGGCTAGTAGGGCCCACCATTTTCGCCCGGGCACACACGTACACATACACGTGCGTCGATGTGTGTGTGGGGGGGGGGGGGAATACACGTAACATATACCCAAGCAACCCCTGCGTCAGCCATCCATTTAGTTGAGGGTGGTGGGTGGGCCGGGTGGGTGCAGGGGGAAAGAGGAGAGAGGAAGGAGGTAGGGACAGGGGGGAGAGAGGGCCGGGAGGTAGATGGAGATGGAGGAGGATGAAGAGGTGGAAAAGGGGGACCTAGCGGGTGCACCAGCGTCCCCCTCGTCCACCCCCCTCCTCCCCCTGCCCCCTTTTCCCCCCAGGCAGATCGATACAACCCCCGTCTCTCACAACCCGCCCAACCACCCCCGCAACTTTACTTATTATACATTCCCACCCCAAATCCCCGCGTCTCATTATCTTTGTCATTGCGAAGGAAAAATCGAGAAAGCCCCGGAATAATGTATAACTGTACATAGCGCGTATATAACAGAGAGAAACAGAAATATGCGCGTGCGTGTGTACGTCTCCTGGGAGAGTGCAATCTTGTTTTCTTCTTTCTCTCTCTCCTTGTCTCTGTCTCTCTTCCTCCTTTTGGAGAACGTATCAATGTCCGGCGAAGTAAACGGATCGTTTCGCGGCCTAAAAATCGACCACGCGTGCGTTCTTGCCTCGCGGGAGAGATTCCCTAAAAGCGTGCCTATACGTCTCTAGAAGAGATTAATCCGAATCGATCGAACGAATGAGAGAGGAAACAATTTTCAATCAAGATAATTTCCTTTATACGCATACAAAGAGAGATATTCCCGTCTCTCGGCAAATGACCTAAGATACGTGATTACAGCCGTGTTACGCGATAACGATTACAAAGGTAGTTGTAACGTCACTCTTCCCTTTGCTCTTCTGTGCGAGTCGTGTTACACGCGGTGTGTCGCCCGATATCTCTCTAGTCTATCTCTATCTCTCGACTTTTCGTATAGTCGACCGTATCGCGAGAGAGGTGTCTCTCGTCAATAATGATTGCCAAAGCGGGGAAAATCGATATCGTCTGGAAATTGCGACCGCAGAATCTTCCGTGTTGCGAGATGAAATTCGTGTGCTCGCGGGATGAATTTTCCTCTCCTATGAACAGTTATCGATTTGCCGTACTGTCGGCGAGATTAAAACTAACTCGTCCTTTACTCTTATGTACTCTACGATAATTCGGAGTCTCGCTCGCATACGTTGAAACCAATTGTTCGATTCCGTTTTGGGTTATCGCAAAAGCGTTACAACAACAGCGTTAGACGAAGAAAGATAAATATCTAAAACACGTGTCATTCGCTTTACCCTTTCTCATATTATATTAATTTAAAGAAAGACGATTTTGAAGTATTAATGTTAGTATAGTGTGTTAGTATACTACTTGAGATCGGAGTCATAAAATGCTCATCAAAATAGAGATCTTTGAGAAAGTTTGGTTTCTTAGCTATACATACATCTACAATAAGGGAAGTGCTTATTTTCTTTGCATCAAAAAGAAAAACGTGTATGAAATGATGGAAAGACAATTTGAACAATTCTATTCTGACACCGAGACTCTAACACACGATCCTCCCATACATTTACAAATATTTACGATAACGTGTAATTTGCGCGCGTAAACGTGTGCTACTTACATTGATGTTTGTCCGCGAGCATAACTAAGGTAGAAGGCAAATCCCTCCGCCTGAAGAAGCACATGACTTTTGCTTCCACATTTCCATTTGCGGTCTGCAAAAACAGGAAACAGATGTAAAAGATGTAAAAATTACAAAATGTGCGTTTTAAGCCTTTCATAATGATGTGCATATGCATATTTATATATTAAGATTAATTTATACGATTTTATACGCAATTAAAATTTATATAAAAAAGATATATATTATAAATAAGATATATGTATGTAAGATATTGTATAATAAAATATGTAAATGAATATAAGAATAATTCTCGTTCTTATATATTTTTTTTCAACAAAATGCGAAAGTGCTATTTAAAATTCTTACCTTATTTAATTCTTCTATCCTTCTAATCTGGTACGGTGATGAGGTGGAAGTCTCAAAATACACATAATCTAAAAATTAGCAACCAATTAATGATCTTGTTGTAAAAGTAACAAAAATTATATAATAATCAAGAATTCATCAATTTTAATTATCTTATAAGGATCTCTAGAAGAATAAATGTCTTTTTTTTTCTTTAAAATCTCCTTTATAAATATACAGTGATGTTCCAAAATGATCTGGTGTCTTTGTAATAATAGATTCTTTAGAGTCGATTTTTTTCTTAGCAAAAATGTCGAGGAATCAATAATTTTCGAGTCACAAGCAATTAAAAAAAATTTTGCAAATTAAACTTTGAATAGCCAAATACATGACAAAACTACATTTCTTGTTAATTGCAGGTGATTAAATGCAAGTTTATTTTAACAAAATTTAATATTAAATTAGAAATAAGTACAAACACACACACACACACAACTTTTAACAATATGTGTATGTCTAACGAAAATTTTTATTCCTGCCTTTAAACACGTGGCAAACTTCTCGAAATTTTCTTTTGTCTTTTCTAAAAAGATTGTTTGTCTAGTGAAACACTTCGAAATATATCATTATTACAAAACATTTGATATTTTTATAGAAAAAAATTACTGATTACATATATACATATATATATACTTTAATTATAATTACTATAATTAACAATGTGCATATCTAATGAAAATTTTCATCTCTGTTTCTAATACATGACGAACTTGCTGAAAATTTATTTTTCTTTTAAATTTCTAGAAAAATAATTTGTTTGATAAAATATTTTAAATTAAATCATTATCACATTTGATTTTATTGAAAAAATTATTTATATATATATATATATATATAAAAATGTAAAAAATTGGTAAGTTGCAATATATCAATAATTCTCTTCAATGTTTCTTTCTGTAAAAAAAAAGAACCAATTTGCTAAAAAATCTATTGTTAAACAAATTATCCAACAGTTTGGAACACGTGTTTTTGAGATGTATTTCAAAGAATGTTTCAAAGATGTATTTCTCTAACGGACTGTTACTCCAACGGACAAAAAACCTATAGAAATGTAAGAGACAAAAAGAAGTTTCCAAAACCTCCGCGTGTGTTAAGGCAAAAAGTGAAGATTTCCGTTAGGCGAAAAATGAAGACTTCGAAAGGGAAGGTACGAGAATACTGGAGCGCGGGCAGAGCATTCGGTCCTCTATTGTCAAAAGAAAGCCATGGGTACATACACATGGCATCTCATGCAAATAAATACACATCGATATACGACGATGAATAGAGAGAGAGAGAGAGAGAAAGAGAGAGAGAGAGAGAGAGAGAGAGAGAGAGAGAGAGAGAGAGAGACGCGATTCTAACACAGAGTATCGCTCGGGATCCAATTTTGATCCGCGCGAGATTTGTCGCGCAAGAAATTAGCGTGACCTGGACGTGAGAGAGGACGGGTGCGCGGGTGTATGGGGAAGGGAGACGGGGGGCGGCGAGGGGAAGGATAGAGAAGAGAGAAGAGGAAGAATGGAGGAGTCGGACGGGAAAAGGGGGAGGAAAAGCCGGAGCGCGTAGGTAGGTAGGTATAGGACGTTAACAGGGATTGGGGGGAGACAGGGGGAGAGCGGACAGGGCGGCAGGGGGAGCGGAAAGGGGGACAAGGAGGAGTGGAGGGTACGAGGGAGATCCAGATGAAGAGTGGAAAGAAGAGAGGGAGCACGCACAGGGGGGCGGTAAGAGAGGGGAGGGGGGAGAGAGCGGCGGAATCAAAAAGAGGGGGAAGAACGCGCCGCGCGGAGGGTATAGGGGACGCCATTGCGATGCCATTTGCAAACATTAATTTCTCGGAGTTAATTAAACCGCCGCTATCTCTCTCTCTCTCTCTCTCTCTCTCTCTCTCTCTCTCTCTCTCTCTCATTCTCTCGCGCACACGCACACACACACACACACACACACTCTCTCTCACTCTCTCTCTCTCTCTCTCTCTCTCTCTCTCTCTCTCTCGGATTATTCGCGGGGAAGCGTCGTTCGGCAAAGCGGAATGCAATGCGGTTTTACTTTACCTCCCACCCGGTACATGTTGGCCGTCATGTTGCTGGCGTCCTGCGTGGACCCGAGAGCGAAATTGGCGTTCTCGTGGTTACCGTGGCCCTCGTGGTATTCGGCCGGCATCGGCATCAAGGCTTCTCGTCCTCCGCAACGTGTTACAATTTCACGATCTGCCGCCGATCGGCGACACTCTATCTCTATCTCTCTCTCGCTCGCTCTCTCTAGCTATCTATCTATCTATCTCTCGCGCTCTCTATCTCTTTCTCTCAACACAGTCCCGCAACACGCTCCTCGTCGCTGTCGGGTAGTCAACACCTCGCGGCGTAATCACTCCATCGTGTTTATTTGTCCATTGTCGATTTAAAGCTATTTAACTTTCACTCCGTCCTATATCTCGCCACCACTGCGTCCTCTGTCCGTCTGTGGCTCCGTATCCCTCGGGGTTTTCGCTCTTTCTATTTGCCCTGTCTCTGTCCTTCTCTCTCTCTCTCTGTCTTTCCCTCTATCTCTCTCGCTCTCTCTCTTTGTCTCTTCCCTTCCTCCCTCGGCCCCCTCTTACGGTCTTCGCTGCGGTGTCTCTCCTTCGGAGAAAAGGATATACTACCGCGTACGAGTTCAACCGTCGACTATGTTACGATACACTCAGGTATATACCGTTTCCACTACCGTTCACAGTTCTGATTTATGATCAGGTGCCTCTCGGTGCGAGCGATGTGTTGCGGCGAGAAAGCGGCGCGCGACGCACCGGAAATGCGAAAAAAAATTCCAACGTACGGCAAACGTGCGTGCGTATACGTATATAACAGGTGACAATTAGACGATCGTCACCGCAGCACTATCACCCGCGCACTCCGTCGTATCGCGTCCCCTAATTCACGACGATCAGCAGGCGATCGCTGCCTCCGCTCGTAAGGGAGCCAACACGGCCCGCCATTTTCGTTTCGGCGAGCCGCTAAGCACGCACGACCGGACAAGACCCCCCTCCCCCCCGCGACTACGCGAGGGTCCGCCGATTTCAAGCAGAACTCTCTTCGCGTCCACTCGCGCGAAACGGTTCCTCTCCTCTCCTCTCTTCCACTCTCGACGCACTCACCACTCGATGATCGAACGATCGATTTGCCGCGTTTCTTTTTTTCTCTCCTCTTCAACAACGTCCACGTCGTCGCGATCCAGAGAGCGCGAGATCGCCCGCCTCTCTTCCCGCTCTCGCGCCTGTGCGACTCTCGCGGAGAAGCCAACGCACTCACAAACTTCAATCGAGGAGAAGTAGCGGAGGAGAAGCGTAAACCTAACGTAATAAAACGCACGGCACGAGCGCTACTACCGGATCCCTCGAGGATTTGCGCAAAACAGGAACTACGGGCTCGTGCGCGAAGCCTAGAGAGTCGATCGAGTCGATCTTTTCCGTGATGCGGTGCCGCGCCCGGTCTCTCGTTTTTAGTGATTTTTGTTTAGATTGGCACCGCTTGTCACGTTTCTACACTCTACAGTTTTACCCTCTACACTTTTTTTCCTAACCGTGGCGCGCCGTCGTCACTCTTTCGCCCTAGGGCGCATGCGCGCAGTATTTTTGGTGACATTTGCTTGTCGCGCGTCGAGCGACCAATCAGAAATCGTCGACTCGACGTGTTTTCTATAATGGCGCGAATTATAACTTTAGATTACATAAATTTGCAATATAAATTATATTTTTATATATTTTATATTTTTATCTTGGAATATGTATTTTTTTCGAGATACATATTGGATATTATTGTTTAGGACGGATATGATGATTAAGTAAAAATATATCTACCCGATAATATACATTTCAAATAAAAATTTTAATATTATATATCAATGTCCAATTTAATTTTTTATAAATAAAAAATATTAAAAATATACAATAAATATACGATATATATAGTAGATATACAATATTAAACAATTAAAAATGATGTACAATAATTGAGTTAGTTGTTTAGGATTTTTTGAAAGCAATTATTGCGGTATTTACCGTAATAAATAAATAATTGAAAAGATAGATTTATTCAGTATTACAAGAAAATGATTTCATATATATGCAGATAACGAATAAACGTGTAAAATTATTGCTAAAAAAAATAGAAGATTAAAGTCTTAATTGATAGAGAGCTGATATGGTAAGTGAAATAACGTGGTGAAAACTAATAATAAATAGTATATGAAATATTTATATTTATACGAAATTAGTCTCTTTCTATACAATTGCTCTCTAATGCGCAATCACATACTTTTTTTTCAATTTTTGTTTGAATAGCTGAAGGATGCGTAAGTCGAATAATTAAAGTTACTCATTTGTAGAACCTGTGCGAGCTTGCCTTCTTTTTCCGTGAAAAATGCCTCTGACTAATAATAGAGTAAAAAAAATGAACGTCAATTCGATGCAAATATATATATATATATATATATATATATATATATATATAATATATATATGTACGTAACACAAAGATATATTTATTATATACATATAATAATAGTGCCTTTTTGTTATAATACATATCCGTAAGAATGTTTATAATTTAATTTCATGGAATTTCGATAATTATTTGTAAGGCACACCCCACGGTCTTTACTAAAGTAATTTTGTATGTTCTCTCTCTGCATTAATATCATATAAATAACTGTATACTGTTGTGTGGATATTCTATTAGAGCCTAAATTTTTATTATGCGTTTCTATTTTTAAGAATAATTAATATGCTAGATATAGAGGCAATATAATAATCTGTTCTGTACATAATCCTATGTCTTTCTTATCGATTCTTTTATATAAGATAGATAATATACCATTCTTATTAATGGTTATAATGACAGTAACATTATAAGAATAACGGGAAAATGCATAAATGAGATGCACAGATGTGTTTGTGGGTGTATGACCTGTTTGTGCATCATTCATTCTTTGTCTCAATATATAAAATATGAATAGTAACGTCGAAAACAAAAAAAAATAATAATAAAATTATAGAATGCAATATCACTAGCGCATCGTCCAGTCGCTAATACATTTTCATATTGACAATATATAGATTTACGATCGTCTTAAATAATAAAAATTCGCGCGCCGATTCTTTTATATTTTTTTCTTTTTTTTTTTCTTCTTCGTTCACAAGTCGCGTATAATAAAAACATGTGTAATGTATACACACACCTAGAGTGGCATTTTTTCCCCATATTTTTTTTTGTATATTATACCACACTTTCATGTAATTTCCTCTCTTTTTAAAATCTTGCAATATTAATATAAAATACCTATGCCGCCATCGACAATTTATGCATTTGTATATACAAGTACAGCTCTCCCAGAATCCAACTATCTGGCTTCTCATCATATCTCTACTTACTAAGAAGATACTATTGTTTTATGAATAAAAAAATACTAATATATCGCATTGTCGTTGCACGGGCAGTGTTTGCATAGTGTTTCATCCATTGATAAGGCACCAACTCTATTGGGATCCTGAGATTCAACCCGCATGCTTCGACAGATTCAGAGGCATATCTGCAGATGAGAAATAACTCGTGAACATCTTATCCTATTCGATTTTTAATATATATATATATATATATATATATATATATACATGTAAAATTATATGTGTAAAATAATATTCGAATGAAAAAGAAAACGAAACATACCTGAAGGAGGTGTGAGAGTTTGTTCCCTGTAGTCTTTATAATGTGGAGATGATGGATGGGTATGCGGCGGTGCATACAATTGCATAGGAGGCGGATAGTGGACGGGAGATGGATAATGAGGTGCCATCCATAGAGGCGCCGCTCTATATGGTCCAGGAGGCAACATCGGCAATCCATAAAGCGGATGATGAACGGATGTATTGCTGGACCCAATGTAGGGATCGATTCGTACCCTCGGATAAGTGTTAATCGATGAGTATTTTACAGGTTGCCTGTCCTTATAATCATCTGGCTTCAGCAATGTTCTCAAGAAGCCTGGCTCGGGACTCGGTTTGTCCTCCCCCAGGATACTCGTTATACTATACGATGACAGCTGTTTCGCGGAGGGAGTCGCAGGCGCGCTCGTCGTGCAAACCGGTTGCGGAGTGGCTCGTCTCTTGGACGCCTGATCCTCCAGCGAAACTCTTTCCATCTCTCGGAGTATACGTTTACGAGGCGAGACGACATTAGGATCCAGACGCGACAGTTTCTCGATGATCAAACCCAGAACCTTGCCCGACGATGACGTGCCGTTCAATTTCCGAGATGCCTTCGTTGGATAAGCCGCCGTTGATTCCGGAACGAGAATTGCAATCGTAGGATCTAACGGGCGTCTGCGTTTCTTTGCTATTAAACGAGGATGCGTGCATAGACGAGTCTTCGGATTTCGGCGATAGTAAAAATTAAATTCTGTGGTTATCCTGCGTCGGGGATGGGTCTGTTTCCAGCAGTGATCTCTCTGCCAAGGACTGGACTGGACCGACGAATTGTCATCGGAAACTGAAAACGAATTATAATGTACAGAGATTATGAATTATCTAGATTAATTACGTCACTTGTTTTTATACGATAGTGAAAGTTAAAATGGAAAGGCTTTATCATAATATAAAAAGTAATTGTAACAAGATGTTTTTTTTCCAGTTTTTAAAAAGATATAATAAATGAACAAAGAAAATGTAACAATATATGTGTAAAAAAACTTATATATAACAAGTATATTATTGTTTCGTTCAAGACTCACCGCTAAGGGAAGTAGAGCTCTCCTGCCGATTCGGAATAGTGCTAGCAGGTGGCCAAAAAGTTTTCTTTGGCACAGGAAACCATGTAGTCTTCTCTCCATCCCTGCGATGAGACAGTTCCAAGATAAACTTTCCATCCTTGAAGAATTTCAAACGGCCTCCTGGGGTCGGCAGGCTGTTATCGATACGTGCTTCCGTGTGATGAGCTGGCTGGGGACTTGAATTTTTACCATTTGCCTTGGCAAGGGTTGGGTGCAATGTTGACGGATCACGCGAGCACATTTCTGTCGTGCCCCTCACGTGAGCTGCGTGAGCATGACATTCTGCTGACTTTTCACGCATGCTGATACTTTACCGGTATCCATTTTCCTCCACTGGGCTTTTCATACTTTAACTTTTCAGGGTATCCATACGATGAGGACTCGTCTGTCTCCTGTTGTCTCGAAGAATTAAACCCACGTGCATAAAACGTCGCAGTACTCAGCTTCGATAAGAAACATTCTCACGTTCCCAGTTTCTTTTTTTTTTTCTTCCTCTTCCTACAAGAAGGAGATAATTGTAATTTACAAAGTCCGAGGCACACGTATCATTGACAAGTAATCGATATTCATGTCATTTAGGCAAGACATGGGAAATAAATACACAGAACACACAGTGTTACAGGCTCGCAGCTCATGACATGATGGCTGACAGAGACACGCAATTTAGACTGGTAAAAACCGTGCCTGTATTTACTCGCTGGCGAGGTCCTCGACGGATGCGAGAGCTCTCGGAATCATCAGATCACCCGGGGTCGTCCAGTTGTCATCATCGGAATCCCAGCAGCAGCGCTGCGGAGACGGAGGGGCGACATATTTTTTTTTTTGTACACTCGCGTAGGAAAAATACAGGTTGTGCACCTCCAACAATTCAACTCGGATCGGAAACGGTGATCGATACCCAGGACCCAGGACGTATATCGGACAACGCTGATCGCGGACGCGGATCAGTTCGATCGCGACAGTTGGCGGTGAACGAATGTGGCAGACACCCACCCACCCACGCACGCACACACGTACACCCTGCCTTCCGCCTCTGCTGCTCGGCTATTTCGCCGAGGCGCGCGTTCGCATCGTCCAGGACGACGACGCGTTCCGGAGGATCGCGCGAGACCTCACGCACCGGATACGGGGAGGACGGCACTAGCAGCGGCGGCAGCAACTGTCCCCGAGTAGTGGCGGAGAGCAGCAGCAGCAGCAGCAGTCGGCCGACACATGTGTTTCGCTCGGCTCGCGTGTAGCCCTGTCACCGCGTCTGTCTGACAAGTCTGTCACCGGCCCAGGGACACCGATGGCATCCAGCGAGGACGCTAGGGAACGCGCGTCCGTCTTCCGCGTGATTCTCGCCCCCCTGGCCGTCCGCGGGGATTAAAAAAAAAAGCGAAGGAGAACTCTTGGCCTCCTTGGAGAGTCGACAGTGGTGTCGACCCTTCTCGTGTCGACAACACTGGCGGTGGCGGTCCGCGTTCCGCGCGTTCCCCTCCGGCACGAGAGAAACGAGAAACGAGAGGAGCGACTCTCCCCTTTCTCCGTGATTTACGACCTTCGAGCGTCGATCGATTGTACTTGGGAATTTTTCCTTCTTCTTTCTTTCGCGATTTGCGCGATTTAATTTGGACCCATCTCCTTTGGATTCTTATGGATTTCCAGCGTGAAGAAAATCATGTCTTACTTTACAGATCTCTTTCAATTTATGTCAAATCTCGTGGAGCTCTCGTTCCGCTCGTTCCGTATGATCGGATTCCCGCTTCTCGACGCGAGATAAAAACTCGCGCGAGTTTTGTATCGATGCGCCTCCTCCTCGAAACGGGTTTATTAATCGCACCTTGTATGAACGAGATGTAAAATTAATATTTCGGAAAAATTCAAATGCTCGCTTATTTTCTGCGTACTGTCAAAAAAAATACAGTACACATTTTTATGTAGTCTAAATATATCATGAATATTCTTATATTATAATTTCTATGGATATAAATAACAATGCCTGTCATCAAACATTCGTCATTTTTAGTTTAGAGATTTGTAACATTATTAAAACTAAGTTAAAACGAAGATAGATATTTGTAGTTTCATAAAGAATCGTCTCTCATATCTCCTTTTTAACTTTTGTCTAGTATCTCTTTTAGCTTATATATATACATATATACAAAATGTGACAAAGTTATATAAATACAATTTTTGATTATATTAATTAATTCCTACTTAATTGTTCTACTTATATTGCTTTCAAAAAAAATGTTATGTTGATTATGTTTACATGATGAATATGTACGCAACATTTTTAATGCATTAAAAAGATATATTAAAATGATTTATCAGATATTATAATATATATTATAATTATTGAGAGAAATGCCATTCCAAGGCTATCTCATGAACATGGAGCTGAGAAATTTAACTTATAATATAATTTATAATAATTCTCGTGCGTTCTTTAACAGTTTAGTAATGTGAACTTCAAACATTAAAAAATTCCAACTTATGAGAATTTTCAAGATCAAAATGAAAATTGGAGGAAAACAGAAAGGATAACACAAGAATCATTCATAAGAAACGGCTCAATCATATATACTCTACGATTTTATTACTACAAAGGTTTAAAAGTAGTGTAAATATTCGTTTAGCTTGTAATTCATGTATCTGATTAATGCACGTATCTATTTTCGAATGTTCCGTCTCGATAAAGATTACTACCGCGAAGTACCAGATCTTGACAGGGAGATTTGTGCACGTCCTCGATCGGCTCGTCATCGGCGGCTCTTATTTGTATAAGGAACATACGTCGGCTCCTGTCGGATAGATTCAAGTACGAGCCGTGAAGCAGCAGATAAGAAAAGATGACTATGTCGCCCTTCTTGGCCGTCACAGGCTCAGCTTTCGACAAGGGATACTTCTCAGGATCGACGTAATGAAATTGTTCACCCTTCTCGTTGGACACTCCGAAATCCTCCAAAGGTCCCAATTTGTGACTGCCCGGATATACCGCCAAGCCGCCGTTCTCCGGCGTTGTGTCGTCCAGGTGCAGAAACACGGCCAACATACTGTCCTTCTTGAAAGGAAAATAGTGATAGTCCTGATGCATCAAATAAGGCGCTCCCTTCTCCGGCGGTTTTACGTGCGCCTTGGTATGATGTAGCAAGATATCCTCGGTATCCATGATATCCTCAAGGGCGTCTAATAAATTCGGATGCGTGATGGCCCGAGTGAAAACGCCACTGTGCATTTGCAGATTGTGTATAGATCTTACCTATAACAAATGTATATACATAAAAATTTATTTATAATATTATTTATATTATATAATATATATAATATATTGTATGATATATATATATATATATAAATTATTTTTATATAATATAATTTACATTATAATAATATAATATTTATATAATATATAATTTTTTTTAACAATTTATGCATTTAATTCTACGATAAACGATATTCATTTTGCAGAATATAAAAATATAATGTTATACATTTTATATATTTCACTTACAGAATAATCGATATTCCCAGCTAATTTCTTCATTTCGTTTCCAGACCAACTGGCTTCCAAGCCAAGATTTTCACGATGTTTTCTCTCGAATATATCATTATAGGTGTCTGATATCTCATTTATTTCCTTCGTAGAATATACGTTTGTCAACTTGATGAAACCATTTTCTTGCCAGAATCGCTTCTGCTCCGGCGTTAAAAATTTCAAGCTAGCCATACTTCTTACACAAGATGTAAGAATCTTTCTTTCAACGTCCAGAATCAGTATTGCGTCTCGGGCCAAATTAAAATATGCGTTACCCCACTACTCAGAAGGGGTCCTCAGTAGGGATTATCTCTGCGTGATGCAGATTCATGTTGATCTTGAGACTATAAATTTTTCTAATCTTCTTGTATGATTTGCAAGATTTTTCGTTATATGTGTAGCTTAGATTAGTATAACAATTTCGTAGTAATAATTAATAACTACAACTTGAGATAAAAATATTTAACATTATATTTATGTATACGATATAAAATATCAAAGCAATTATACAAAATTTCATATTTCTTATAAAATAAATCATCAATAACGTAATTCTTATCTTATCTATTGTATAATATATGTCTAATGATCAATAAAATGTCGAATTATTGCATAATTTTGCGATTTAATTTCTTAATTACGTAAGCCAACCATGCAATAAGAGTTATCTTGTTGTGTTGATATGAATAAAAACATCGTATCGGCTCTTTCTGATAGCACGGATAGAAATTTCCATCATGACCTCAAGGTTTTTGTCGAGTCATATTCAAGTCATTGCAATGTCAATTGCATGTAGCGATAAGTTTACTATTAAATACATTAATGTCTTCTAATACTGTTTTCATGACTTTCAATCAAATTATTTATGATATTGCTATATAATAATATTCTAGAATGAAAAATTATCTAACGTGTGCAAAAAAAAAATTTTTTTAATTTAATTTTGCTATAACTGTTAAAATTATGGTCACGAACAGAATTTAAATCCTTTTATAATTTGTTTCGACTGATACCACTGATACAAAGATTGAGTAGAACTATTGTATCGAGCATATTGCACATTGTCTTCATTTTCTAGCTGCATCTTATACGAATCATGATATATTTCAACAAGCGACGCACAATTGCACTGCGTATCGACTTGATCGTTCTGGCACAGTTTGATTCTGAAGCAACTCGCAGTTTGCATCGGTGGCTTATATTGTGGTTTAGGTAAGAAGAAGTCTGATACCGAATTGCCATCGTTCTTCTTCAACATGACAAACACATTTGTCATACTTAAGGGAATACCCATAGCCTCTTGAAACTCGCCGCACTCCAACAGCGACCTGTACACAAATCATACAAATATTAATCATATCGCAATTTTTTATGTAAGTGAATAATTATTACGTTCTCTTATTCTCATTGACCTTATGAGTTTTAAAAGCGGTTTCCTCGAAGAATGCTGATATTCTTTATGCTGCTTGCTGTTGAGGATATACGAGGGAAGCTCTATCGCGATGCAGAGCTTCGGTGAAAATATCGTAGAGCCAAGTAATATAGCGATTTCCTTTACGTCGCAACCATTGAGAAAGAATTGCGAAGATATATGATCCGAGACACTCTTCAGCATATTCGACAAGGTTTTAAAGGAGGCCGCGTTTTTATCTGTCGCTTTCATATTAGTCTGATACTTGGTTAAGGCTTCGTAGGCGAGTGGTATCTGTTGCTTTTGATACAGAACGTATTTTACGAGTTCGATCACCACTTTTGTGCACGAGTCATCGGTCAGCGGCTCGTCCAACATTATATTAATCTCCGTTTCGCCTTTCTTGCCTCTGGAAAACATATTTGACGAGAAGGAATTCAGAATGGAATCTATATATCTTGGAGTATATTTATCTTGAAATGTAATCTCGTCCACACAAAAAGAAAGAAAAAAGTTATCAACACAGCAGCATTCGCACGACGCTTTTTTTTTTAATTTAAACGAATTGGAGGTTAGGTTAGGTTAGGTTAAGTCGAAGATATAGAACCTACTTCGTGCGATACGTTGGTTGCCGTGTCTAGTTAGTTACTAAATTCGCTTTATTTACATCCGCCGTTGAAATATATGAATTTTGAAGTTTCGCGAAGAACTGTAAACGAAAAAAAAGAGAGACATATTGCGAGATATAAAATATATAACAATGGATCTAAAGACGAAGCAAATGAGAGGGCTGCTGGAACCTCTACAACAGCAGGTGATAAAGCTTATATTTCTTCATATATTTAATAATTAATGAATTTATTAAGACGACATATATATCATGAGTGATCATGAGTGATCATGACATATTAATGATGTAGATGTAGAAAAAAATGTCAGCATTTTCTAGATTCGTTATCAAGTTAAACATTTTTTGAGATTATAATATGAATGCCTCGTGATATATTAAAAGTGAGAATGGAAGCGAAAATTATTTTATTCTTTTTAGATAAGCGAGCTGCATTCATCGCTAACCAATGTTTCTATTAATTCATCAGAAATTTTGCTTACAAAATCAACGATCTTTGAACAACTGCATTCCTTAACTCAGAGATTTAAGAATTTAGCAAGTAACGATAATTGTGACCATGAAGAAGCAAAGTGTAGCGATGCAGAAACAAATTCAAAACACATTTCTCTATTGAAGGATATTGACGAGCTTGTAAGGAGCAAAAGAATCTTAACATTTCATATTTTGATTATTAAAATTAAAATTTGAGTTACTTATTATCTTTCTCAGATTGAAGACCTTAAGAGCAATGATATTAATAAACATACGACAGAATTATTGCTTAATAATGTCACATTAGCTTTACGAGCTTTAGAAGATTTAGAATGTTTGCCGTTGAACCAAAGGCTTCAAGATTGTCTGGATTATGTTCGAGAAATGAGCACAGCAAATGAGATTGAGGATCTTCAGAATATAAAAGTAACAATTGATGAAATAAATTTAAACTGAATTACATTCTTTTAATACTGATATTAAAATCTTTGCTTCTTTAAAGGAACTTGGTACTTCAATATTGGAGCTATTTGAACCATTACAAAAATACAGAAAAAGTTTAGTATCTGCTTTTTTGTCAAAAAAGCTAGCTCTATATTCCTCTCAACTATGCACATCATTTGAGATGCTAGTACAATTGGCGCAGGAGCAGCATCGATTAAATGCACCAATTTATGTAATAAATTATATATTTAATATTTGTTTCCATTTAAATTGTTTCTATATTCGAGAAATGTATATACAGGCTTGCAAGAAGTATATCTGTGAAAGAATGTGTACCTGTTGTGAAATGATCTTAAACTTATTGAACGGCTCAAATCCATCACTGGAAGAGGAAGTTTTCGAGAAGGAGAATCATTTCGTCTATAGGTAAAACAAATATTTCTAATATTTTGTAATTGTATTTAACTGATTCTGATACACTTTGTAGAATGGATTTAGCGTTAGACATTCTATTAGAAATGTCAAACAAAACGCATCAGGAGCAATTATCTGAATGTGAAGAACTATGGTCGAGATTGGAAAATGTTTTTTCTCATGCTATGGCAATTACCCAAGTGTGTCAGCTGTACAATTTTAAAGCCATAACTGGATCATGTCAGTCTATAGTATTGGAATATGAGAAATTAAAGCAGCAATTATTATCGGAAACACCAGATTCGGCATTAAATAATTTGTTTATGCACACCTTGACCGATGCTCTTTATCGTTTAGAACGTAAAATCAATATAGCAGTATTAACACTCGCGATGGAGGTATTCAGCAATCCTTATGCGGCTTTAAGGAAGCTTGTCATGACGTGTGGAAATTCATTAAGCGCGAAAACAAGATCTAAGAATGATCTAAAAAATCTTATAGAAGATTTTGATCAACTTTTTGACCAAACTATGCAAATTGGAATATTTGCTATTGCTTGTTGCAAGGACATGAATCGTCAGTCATTTTCCTTTATCAAACAAAATCTTTCTTTAAATTACTACAATTATATCTAATATAAATTTGTTTATTTCAGGTAATAATAAAATTTGCAATTGCCTCGCCGGATTCGAATCCTTAGAGACGGAATTGATTTCTGCAATAACTTCCTTCTACTTGCATCCAGATAATAAAGAAATGCGTTCCAACGTCAAACTATTGACTACACAGTGGCAACGAGAGATGACCAAGTTTCAAAATGTTGTAAACCTCATTATAAATTCAGCTGCCTTTTGCGAAGTAAATATTGAATATATTATGAAGAATTATGTTTCATTTTTCAAGAAAACTTGAATATATATTTGAATACATCTTTTCTCAGATAGTTATGGACAGTCTTCAAGAACGTATAACGGAAATCTCGGATTGTCTAGATCATAGACAGCCGGTAACACAACTTCAGGTGCAAGGCATTGTTCAACGTGCTTCAGCATTATCTAGCCAAGTGACAACGATTGTAAATGACATTGGTACTGAAAATATTGATCATCACACAATAATGATGACAAGGGAATTAAAAGCAGGTAATTATGATATGTTACGTTACTTTTTAAACTGTCATAGTTTGGCAAGATATGTATAAAGATATAGACATACACATTTTGTTATTACAGCTATATTTGAGGCCAATAAAGCTGCCAAGACTCTTCTGATTGAAAATGCACCAGAACCTCAGCAATTGCGGGTGATAAAACGGTGTGAATTAATATTGAATGTTGTCCAAAGATTGCAACCTGCTCTAATCATGATCATGAACAGTACGATACATGAAAAATCTGTAAGAACTCAAGGAGATTCCAGCCATGGTATAATAAATAATTCTGTTCAAATAATGTTTTGTAGGATACAAACACTTTGCTAATATAATGCCCTATTAAAAATCATTCTTTATATTACAGGTATTATTTCAAATATTGTCAATTTTCCATCTACAATTTATGGTTTACCACGCGATGAAAATAGTATAGCTTATATCAGAACGCCCTATACAGGTTTGTGAGAACTTACAAATATTTAATATACATATATTCTGTATATGTTTATATATTTTTTTAGTTAATATCAAGTTTTATTTATGTTTTAGTAAAAGCGTATAAATCGCAGGTATCCATTCAACCGGCAAATAGCATCGGAATACAAAAACCATCGGATTTGTCACATTTGATACCCTACATAAAAAGCGGTCGTACTTTGCGCAGCGAGCATTCCATTATGTATAATACACCGCATAGAAATAAAAATGCAACAGAGCCAGTTGTCAAAAGCGACATATCCCTTAGAAATCTGTCTAGCATTAGACAACATCTTTTTAGTAGAGATAGTTTTAAAGTTCAAACTTTAAACATTGATATATCTGAAGAGAGCATGGATTTAACAGGTACTGTGTATTTGAAGAAATTTATATATAGATAGGAATTATTGTTACATTAGAAATTATTTTCAGCTATCTTAGAGAAGATTACCTTGTCATCTACATCAGAACATGCAACGTTTTCATCTTGCAAATCCTTAAAAGTACAGAGTATGTCTTCTGAAAGTGCAAATAAAGAAGTCGTTTCTAACACATCGGTAGAAAAATTATCTGGAATTGTTAAAGAAGAAACGAAAAATTGTGCAAATAAATGTGCAACAACGGAGAAGGTGGGTGATTGTACTATATCTGGTGGTGGTGATGCATCTTTAGTCATGGAAACTATGCAAAAGCATAACAATATTCAACTTTCAAGTAATAAAATTCAAAAATTGACATTAGCAAAACACGAGATATAAAAATAGAAAATTATATTTCATATATGAAACATTAAATAAACATTTAGTATGTAATTGTTATTAATTATAAAAATAGTATTTAAGCTTGCAGTTAACATGTAATTAAATATGATAAATTATGATACATGTATTAAATATGATAAAGTGAATACGAACGTTATATAATGTCAATTTTACATTCCAGTATATGATAAATCTAATAAGATTTAAATTTGAATTGTATATATAAATGTTTAATTTTATGAAAATTTAATTGTGTTTGAAACAATAAAAGATAGAAATGTTTATTTTATATTCTGGTTTTTTAAATTTAAATTTTATTAATCTCTTATTCAAATCAAAAGACATATTCTGGCATTAGACATTCTAATTAATTAAATGTGCAGTGGAACAAGTGAACAATCCGCAGAGAAATCTTTTATTTTGTTAAAAACTTTTTAAATTAATTAAATGTCTATAAAGATAATTGCATATGAATATGATTGAATGATTTTGATTAAATAATTATGTAAATCAGTTTCAACATTACAATAAATATTATTTAATTAAAATATGCAATTATTATATACATAAATTTTTAAAAAAATTAATAAAATAATTATAATTTGTTCAAATCACTCGTCACTTTATGAAACGATTCGAAGCATCTGTAATGCCAAATGAAATGCATGTTATAAATTATAATGGAATAGAAATATATTGGAAGATTATTTATCTTTCCACTTACACACAAAATTTTTTCAGCAGCTTTTCTAGTTTTTTTCTCAAAAAAATCTAAAAAATATACATTTATTTTATTTAAAATGCGACAAATTATAAAAAAGTTTAGGATACGAGACAATTGGAAACATTTTTCTTGCACTTCCCGACAATCTCTTCCTCCCACCCCTACAAATATATTACGAGTTCGATGAAATTCGCACGAAAGAACGATCATGAAGAGCTAAGAACGAACAAGAGATCCTGAAGAAAAATACAGGAAGATGCGGAGAAAAATTATAGGATATCCTGCATATATGTGCAGCAGTGCAGCATAAGTTAGCGGCAGGTGAGAGAAGGTGAACGGACTAGAGACTAGAGGGAGAGAGGGAGACAGAGACGACCCAGACGGTCAGGCAGTCCGATTCGCAAGTTGTTCCAAGTCAGTCCACCAAACAAAACATGGACGCCGTAGAAATAAATACGTCGGGTCCGCCGCAGAGCGAGGACGCGATCGCGTCCGCGATGAAAATATGCCGCGTGTGCCTGCTGGACAACCTGATGATGCGCGACCTCTTCGTCGAGAGCGAGGTCGCGTCCCTCTCCATGAAAGCGATGAGCTTCACCAACGTTAAGGTTAGATATATACTTTTGAAGGTTAGATACCGACGCAAATCTCGCTATTATTGTCACTTTTCCCTTGTAATCGCCTACCGATCTGCGGTCGGGCGAGATTCCACCTCCTCGCTATCCTCTTCACACCGAGCACAAGTTGTATTTTGTCGAGGAGTGAACGATAATCTTGCATCTTGTGCATACTTAATTGATGCAATTTGATTTTTTTTTCACGCGTAAGCGCTAGGAACGATGATTGTGATAGACCGCTTTTCTAAGTATACCGAATAACGTGTCGTTTCGATCAGATGTTACCAGGTGACGGTCTACCGGCACAAGTATGCTGCGTGTGCGCCGACAAACTGGAATCGGCGTATGAATTTAAGTTACAAGTGGAGCAGGCCGACAGCGTCCTCAGGGACAGGTTTGTCGGGGGGATAATAAAGGAGGAATTGTTCCTCAACGAGGTCGAGATACACTTGGACGCCGAAAGGAATGACATAGAGGAGATGACGGTCAACACCGATTATGAATCTACTGTCGCAGTTCTGCCAGAAGAGTCAGACGCTGAGAAGAACTTTTTGAAAGAGCAATTAATGATGTTGGAAAATGAGAAACTGACTAATACGGAAGAAATGCAACAGGGTGAGTAAAATACGGTTGATAATCGATGAATGATATTTTAAAGAAATTTTCAAATTCAAAGAGATATTATTTTAATAATGAGAATACAATAATTTAAATTATTTTTCGAATTTTCTTGTAATATATTGAATTTGTTTAGATCCAGAACAGGATCATTCGCAGGAGATTACGCAAGAAGTTAGTCAGAGTATTGTGGAAGAGCAGCAAGAATTTGTTGATACGGAGGATAATGATATGTCGAGCACTATCAAAGAATCTAGGAATCAAAAACTTTGTACGAACGAAAGTATCACTCCCAGTTATATAGAGGCGATTCCAACAGAGGAACACGATTACATTATACAGCAACAGTGTGTGTTGCAGAGTGAACAATTTCCTTTACAGGAAAGGATACAGATGGACACACAAGTTGAACAGAGTATAGCGGAATGTGAAGAAACATTATCTGAATTAAATCAAGAGGATCAAGTTGAACAAATTCAAGAGAATCAAGCTGAACAGATTCAAGAAAATCAGGCTGAACAAATTCAAGAGAGTCAAGCGGAGCAAATTGAAGAGGCTCAAATGGAGCAAATTCTAGAGACTCAAGCGGAGCAAATTCAAGAAAATCAATCTGAGCAAAATCAAATTAAGAAGAAATCTTTAAATGAAGAAATGTCTATGACTGACAACGAGCCGGCGGTGGGACAAGATACACCTCAAAACGAAACCAGAAGAAGTAAACGTAGATTAGCTCGTCGAACGTTCGCTGAACGGGATTCCGACGAGGAGAACTATTTCGAAAATCTTAATCTTAGTTCTCGGCTGAAAAAAGCACAAGCGGATAAGGCCGAGAAGATCTTTTTTATGTGTTATCTGTGTGATAAACAGTTCCTGTCGAAGGACGTTCTAAAGGAGCACATGCACTCTCATGAAGAAGTGAGGAAAGCACTCTCCCTAAAGAAAACGCCGGAGAAGCCGCAAAAGACGCAGTCAACCATCGTTACCCCCACGAAGAGTCCGCCATCTGGAAAAAAAGCCAACAAGTGCCCTTATTGCGGTAAAGAGTATCTGTACATAAACTCATTTACCAAACACATTAAACAACACGAGCGGGAGCGAGAGGAGGCGAAAGAGGACCCTATGCCGCTCGAAATTTCGTTCCACGAGGATGAGCATAGTCTAGACTTCGAGGATAACAATTCGGACAGAGAATGTAGAAAACGAACGAAAAGAGGAAGTACAGGCGACGACGCCACGACGAGCGACAACGAGCAAGATAAAAGAAGAAAGCGCAGTCGCGTCGAAGAATTCGAATGCGACAAATGTTCAGAGAAATTTGATACGAAGCGAAGCTTGCAAAAGCACTCGCTCACGCACGTTAGCTTCAAGTGTAACCTATGTCATGAAGAGTACGACAGTCTGGAGCAATTGAGAGATCACCGAACGAAGCATGTTGTCGAAGGTGTCCTCACCGAGCAGGATTTAGAAGAAGACATGAAGCAGATGGTCAAGGGCGTCGAAAACGACGATGACGAAGGCAACAAGAACGACGAGGAAGAGGACAATGAATTCGGCGAATTTATCGAACAAAATGCGAAGGAATTCAAGTGTCAGAAGTGTCCAATGATGTTCGCGCGAAAGAAGTTGCTGTCCAGACACGTGGAGACGACGCATTCTGGGACTAACAACTACGAGTGCAAGATATGTCGTCAGCAGTTCACGCGGAAGGATCTTCTGCGCAGACACGCCGAACAGCATGCGCGAATAAAGACCTACAAGTGCACTCAGTGCAACAAGACTTTTGGCAACGAGCTCACTCTGAGAAATCACCTAGTCGCCACGAATCACAAGACGTTTATACACGGACAGGAATACGATCCGAACAAGCGTATAAAGCGCGTGGCCGCGAAAGCGGCGCAGAAGATAATCGACAAGATCAAGACGGAGGACGGTCTGGAGGATTACGACGACGATAACGACAGTGTCGATTACGACGCCAAGTTGGAGGGGTCTTATTATCGCCGTAAACGCGACGCTACACCAAAGAAGTACAATTGTAAGAAGGATTTAGAGTGCGCGACGTGTAATAAGAGATACAGTTCGAAACAAGCGTTGACCAAGCACATGGAGCAGCATGTGAAGGACGAGAAGGCAGCGGAGAAGCTGAAGAAGGCCGCTTCGGAGAAGAAGGAGCCGCTGAAGACGATAGTGGGCGATAAAGATGACGACGACGACTCGGACTCGGACTTCGAGAGCGGTCTCGATTGGCCGATGGACAGTCACGAATGCGTTACGTGCAAGAAACGTTACAGCACGAAGAAGTCGCTGCTGCGGCACCAGCTGCTGCACGAGGAACCGAACTTCGAGTGCGACATTTGCAACGTCAAGTTTTATCGCAAGGACAAGCTGAAGGCGCACTACGACAAGTGCTCCGAGAAGAATCCCGATCAGGTAAGAAAGTGCAATATTTGCGGCGACAGTTTCGAAAACAATGAGATGCTGCGGGAACACCGGGCCAAACACGTCACCGAGGGTATCCTGACGGAGGAAGATTTGAGGGACATCGAGCCGAAACCGGAGGACAAGAAACCGGGCGAGAAGATCGGCCGGAAGAGGAGAACCGATATCGTCGGCCTCGAATGTACCGAGTGCAACAAACAGTACACCTCCAGGAAGGGTCTTCTGCGGCACATTCAGGTACACGAGGGCAAGAAATACCTGTGCGACATATGTCCGAAGAAGTTCTATCGGCGGGAACATCTCAAGATCCACGTGGCCAAGCACAATATGGTGAAGCCGTACAAGTGCACCCGCTGCACCAAGCGCTTCATCAAAGAGGAGCAGCTCAACAACCATCTGTCCAAGCACGATCGTACCTTCAAGAAGAGCAAGGAGACCGACAGCTCCAAGAGATTCCTCTGTGAGATCTGCAGCAAGAGCTTCACGCAGTCGACGACGCTGATAGCCCATTTGCGGGCGCACAACGGCATCAAACCGTACGTGTGCGAGGTCTGTTCGAGGCCGTTCACCACCAACGCCTACCTGAAGATGCATATGCGCACGCACACCCAGGAACGGCCGTACATCTGTCAGTTCTGCTCGCGAGCGTTCGCGCGAGCCGACACCCTGGCGAATCACCTGACGTCGCACACCGGCGAGGCCAAGTACCACTGCAAATGCTGTCCGAAGAACTTCCGGCGATTGAAGTCGCTGAAGGAGCACATGTTCATCCACACGGGTCAGCGACCTTACGAGTGTCCGACTTGCGATCGCAAGTTCAACAACAACGGCAGCCGCTACGCGCACAGCAAGCGCTGCAAGCAGAACCTCCTGCAGAATCAGAACCGGGCGCAGCAGATGATGCAGCAGCAGCAGCAGCAGCAGGTGCAGCAGCAACAACAGCCGCAGCAACAGCAAATCCAGCAAGTGCAGATACAGGTGCAGCCGCAACCGGTGCCGGTTAGGCTGCATCAGACCACGCTCGGTCAAGCGCAGATCGTCAAGGCCCAGAACATAAAGACGATCGCTATAGCGAGGCAGGAACCGACCGTAGTTGCCACGACGCAGCAAGCCATGATGCAGCAGGAGATCCTGATGCCGCTCATTTTGCCGCTTACCGTCACCCTCACCGACGTGGGCGAGGAGGTGATTCTACCCGAGGGCACAAAGATATTCACCACTTCCTAATCGAGCCGTCATCTTCTACCCTCGATTAAAGTATAAAAGACATAAACTTTTCTCGCGTAGCAAGATACATTTCGAGATGAACGAACTGAAGTTCGGCTCTCCGTAATCCTCCCGCAATTTTTAATTCCCGCATTTTTTCAACGCGAACGGGAAAATCGGAAGGGATGCTGTGTACGACGTGATACGCGAGATGATGTTGAGTAGATATCGTGCATTATAACGAGAATTTGCTTGTATTGAATAAGAAGGAATATGCGTGTGTATTGTTAATATGACGATATGATAATAATAATGACTATGATAATTAATACGATGTGAATTTTCGAGAGAGAAAGAGAGAGGGAGAATCATTTTTCTCGATTATGTATAAAACGTTATATCGAAGTTTATTTTTGCAACGGGTGAAGGCGTTAATAAAGCATATATATATATATATATATAATTTATCTAGAAGTTCCAAGATGTGTACACACCTTTCCATATATAATAATAACGCGTATTATCAGATATGAATAGAGTAAATTTTGACAAATCATTACGGAGCAAGAAGACATCTTTGTCATAAATGTACATGTAATATAGATAGATTTCCTTAAGAGACATCATTATAGAGATAAGAGAGTACAAGCTTTTAAATACTTAAAGCTTAATGTATTAAATAATAATATCTATACTTTTTCAGTTAGTTTGTTCTTCCAAGATTATTTCTTCTTTTTTTTTTTCGAACAAAAAAATTCATATCCAATATTTTGTTTGAAAACACAACAAAGGACAGTTATTTATAAATCTAATGACATTCTATTTCTTCTAGAAAATACAGAATATTCTTTAAAAATATGAGTAACAAAATATATGACGTTACATAAAATAATTTTTATATATCTTATTTTTCTATATATAGTTATATACAATATATTCTTTTCGAAAATCTTTGTAAAACGCGTTGTCTTGCTATCTTTTTTTCACCAATGCTATTTCATCAGGGTACATGTAATATTAGTTCTTGTAAGAGAGAAAAGTATCTTAAGCGATTTTATAATACCATCTTTTATCTAAAACCAATTTGCATGAAACTTCTACCCTCATAAAATATTTCTTATATGCCAAGTACTCAGTGTCTTATAAATTTTATATCGCTGAATTCAATAATTTTTTTCCATTAAAATATAATGCTTGAATATGCCTTTTGGAAGGCATTATCTCGCAAAATTATACAAAAATCCTAGAAGTTGTAAATTTGGCAATAAATAAGTTTCATGCGCAATGTGCTCTTATGGCATATTCTTTTACACGTAATAATAATTCGTGTAACAATTCTGCGTAACAATTGTAAAATTAGTATGGGACTAAACGTAATATTGCGTGTATAAATACATTATATAAACGTTGTTATAATATGTATGTGAGATATCATTTCTTATTTAGATTTTGTTGCATAAATAAAGTATTTGTTCTAATCTTACATTGTGGTTTATGATATCAGAGTTACTAAACACTTATTGTATTAACTTTTATTGTACATATATACATATATATATATATATATATATATATATATATATATATCGATTCGATCTGATGAAATTATTTGTAATTTTACAATGCATTATAACCCAAAGAATAATAAAATATAAAACCTCGTTTAAACACAATCCACTTTTTTATATTAAATATATTTCAACGATTAATCGAGCATAGCAACAAAAAAAAAAATATATTTAAAAATTTATATATGATTCAAGTGTAGCCGTATCTGCAAATTTATGAATTACAGTTTAATTAGGATATATATTCATTTTTTATTTTGATATGTAAAAAAGATATTATTTTCATTGCAATATCGTCAAATTAAAATAATATTTAACCATTGACAAAACTATTTAATCTTACTTAATATTTTTCCAAAAAGAAGTGAAACATTACAAATAAATAGAAAGTTTATAATCAAGAATTATAATTTTTTTATACATGAATAGAAAGCTCACGGAAATTCAAACAATCGTTTTCTTTCGGGTATAAATGTTTTAGTTTTATTTAGCAATTGTTAAACCGACATGATATACATAGAAAAAATATAAAATATTACAGTCATCAAAATGTTATACAAGTCAAATAAATGCCCTAATGATATACAATATCTTTTTATGATAATCAATATCCTTTTATCTTTCTTTTTTACAATTTTATTACACACCAAATAAAAAAAAATACTTCATCTCAACCATCTATCACCCATAGAATATTGATTCCGGATGATCCTGCATTAACTCGTCCCAACATGCCGTGATCTCGTGTCTTGACTATGTATAGGAAGAGTAAAAGCGTATGGAACAAATTATTGCGTCCCTAAAAATATAATAAATACGTTGTATAGCGATGAAAATATATAGCCTCATGATAAAAGTGTTTTTTAGTTACCCGTTGTAATTCTTCGTAATCGCTCGGAAGGGAGTCGCCGGACAATGCCAAATTATAGTGCGGCGGATTTGCAGCCTGGCAGACTATTATCGGGCCCTTGTTTCGCGGTAGTTCCATGCCAGATCTCGCCATGTATCTCGACGTAAACGATCTAGCATCCGGCTGATCCAAGGGCGCCTCTAATTGCGTGTCCATATAGGTCGAAATTAAATGCATTATTATCTGTAGGAAATATACAGAGTATGTTATCATAAAAAATTAATGAAATTTTTGGAAATATATTTAAGCTGGAGAAAATTTATAATATAATCTTCTATATACCGCGCAATCGGTTGGCAAGCTAGAGTCCCATTCCTTGCCATTGTGAGACCCGCCACTGTTCCATTTAAATTCGCTCATGGATCCTCCCTTCGCGAGTAGTTTTATTCGCTTTACGAGATACTCCTGATTGTTAGAAAGTTCCAAAAAGGGAACCAATGTGGGCAGTGTAGGAATCGCGGAGACCAGAAATTGTGCTTGCGCGAGTTTTCTAAGTCTATCGAGTCCCACGTGGCCCGGCTGCGAATCGCTCAAACCGTGACGTACCAATGCCGTGCATATATTGTCTATCTCCAAAGCCACACGTTCCACAACTGTTTTGCTAATCCACTAAAATATATTTATATACTTAGCAAAGTATTCAATCATGCGTAATTTTTACTCTTTACAGCGTGTATTTTTGCTTATAATGCTTACCATGCGAAGGTTGGCAGTCCATTCATTAACTTTGTTTAAATCAATTCTGTACTTCCTCCACACATCCAATGCTCCAAATGTGCCTCTTGGAGAGCTTCCTTCTTCAGTACCAGGACTAGCCGCTTTTGTTTTATCTATAAATAATAGTATAAATAATAATATACTAAAATAATCTTGTGCAAAGATGTAAAATAAGAATGTTTAATACAAGATAAATTTTCAATTTACCAATAGTAGGTGCAAGCTGATAAGTGCATCTTCTTAATAGTGGCGATACTTCACCAGGAGTTCGAGTAGCAGGATGGGACCAGAAGGAACTCAAGAGATTGGAAGGTTGATCAACCTTTGTGGATAGTACAGACTTTCTTTGCTGTTCAATTTCTTTGAGATAACTCTCTAATTCGCATTCATCTTGAATAAGATCCTCATTCGTTAAGCTACTGCTTGAAGAAACGTTTGAGGATCTAAACAATCCATTAGAGCATACAGCTGATTTGGGAGATGAAGGACTAGAATATTTAAGAAACGTCGAACAGTCCTCTTGAAAAAGAAAAAGATAAATATGAAAAATTTATGCTTTATATATTAAAATGTAAGGTATAATAAGAGATCAAACAATAATTTGCGTACTAATTTCGCTCAAAACTGAAGATCCAAGAGGCGTTGTACGTCTACTAAGATTTATGCAGGACAAATTCAACGAGGGGCTTGGCTCTGGAGTTTTCTGTTTCTGAGGCACTTCAGTCTTGAATAGAGGATCATCCTCCGTTACTCCTAAAAGTGGTCTTTGTTTGGAACTGAGCGAGATTGGCTTCAAGCTCAAGGTAGCCCATATATATCGTATAATATGATACAAAGCATTTAGAGCAAATATCGATGCTAGACACCACTCGATCCAGTAAACTGGCTTATACGCAGGTCCACCGTATACTCTAAAAACAAAATCAAAGTGTTGCGAGCATTACTGCTGTTTCATATCGCTTAAGAGAATCGGAGAATCTTACATATCAAATACTATAATACTAAACAACACGCCATTGATGAAGAACCATGTGATACTGTTTCGAGCTTTGGTTTGCGTTTGCCTTAAATCCAGTAGCTGCTCTACTTGCGGCTTGGGCGTTAAAACTCTGCGAATAAAATATTTATTTGCAATTTTAACGAGTGTTTCATACAGGAAACCGCCCGTGAACACGTTCTAACCTAGTTCGATAATGTCTAAAATTTTTACCTTGCGTTGGGAGATATACACTTCATAGGAGAGTGAAAATTACTCATTTTAAAAAAGTCTGCGCCACATTAATGTCAAACAATTACTATCACTGTTCTGTGCATTTCAAGAGAATTACTATTATTTTTCCGCGTTTCATGAAACGCTTGCCTTCTTACCCTTCTTACATCTTTTTAAATCTATTGCCAACGGTAGAATTTTCCATTACCATATCGATTTTAGTGCCGATATCTCGAACATTGATCGGTCGAATAGAGAATTTTTAAAATCGATAAAAATTCCACCAAAAATACTAGATGGAGACTTTTCTTCGCGTTTATTTTCCACTCTATACAATCCTCCAATCCAATCGAGTTTCGTGGAAAAACGCTCTAATCTGACGTATTGTTTTGACGTGTGTGTATTGTCCGTCATCTGAGAAACGTAAATTTCGCATAATAATCGCACGTAAAACGCACATATCACGAAAATTGACAAGTGAAAAGGAAATTTATCGTTAGTATCTATATCGAAAGACTACTTGTCAACGAGCGTGTAAATTGCCACTTCAAATATGGTTTATGTGACAGGAGGTAATTATATTTTAACCAGATTAATTTGTTATTAAAAATGTGTCAAGTAGAGCTTCTTCAAGTAAAGCATGCGGCACACGATGCTATTTTATCTGCTGGATTACTTGCGTGCGCCTGTGCTGGCAATCTTGCTCTGCTAGGCTGGAAATTGTGTGCCTGCTGGTCACGCTGCTGACTGATTTGCTGGATTTCGGTGATAGAACAGGTGCTATTTTTCTGCTATAATCCTGCGCTGTCAATCAAGATCCTGACAGATTGACAGATTGTCAGTCTCAAATTTGGGTTAGGTTGCAAAATACATGTCAAAAAACATTCACAGGGACATATAACCACGATCATATAAACAATGATATTGCATATAACGATGATAGGGTTATCGTCACTTGAAATTTTTTTGGTTTATTGAAATGATCCTCCTAAAACCAGCACGAAAGTAGGCATCGTCTGAGGCCAAGCGAGCAACACGGTCAGCAGCACTGCCAGCACTGCTGCCCACACGGTAGCAAGCACGCAAATCCAGCTAGCAATCCAGCAAATAAAATAGCATCGTGTACCGCATGCTTTAGAGAGAGAAAGAGACACTCTCTAATTTAAAAAAAAGTTTCGAAGATGTTGAATCCTTGCATCCTATGTATATATCCTATGTGTATTAATTTGTTTTCTCTCTCTCTCTCTCTCTCTCTTATAGATGGAAATGTTGTAAATTCTACTCCATGGGGATTAAGGAGAGTTTTTGGGTTCTTCACAGGAATAATTTTCATGATCATTATGTTGTAAGTACTCAATAATTGCTCTCTGTAATACTAAAAATGTATTACCAAAAATGTGTCTTTTTGTTTCACTAATGTATTTGCGTTTTTTCTCTATTCTTTTAACACATAATATAATATATCGGAAATAGTTTTCAGACATTAGTCAGTCTTGGCACTAATAGAGGGGAAAGTCAAAATACAAGAGATTATCGACCAGGTTCTGGGTAAAGTATTTTTTTTTAAACAGTGTCTATGTCAAGAGATAAACATGTGAGATAATTTTTGCAATTTTTTTTCTTTTATACAGACCGCGTCCTCCACCACGTAGGCTTGGTAGACCAAATACAGGAAATAATGTCGACATTCCATTTTTCGGAGGTTGTAGTAGTTGCGCGAGATAAAATATATATATATTTTTCAAAATTTATTTGCAATATATTTAAATAAAGAAATTTGAAATAACTGGCAATTGACATTGATATAATTAAATTGAAAAGTTGAATATGCAATTGTATTTGTGTCAATTTGTCTAGTGTCTTCTGTTATGAAATAGTAAAAAATTTGATCTGTTATATGAAAACTTATTTTTGCAGTAATTATCTCTTAATATGAATAATTTTTTGTAAATTTTATAAAATATTTAAGTCTCTTTTATACAATACATACATATGTTAGCTCTCAATAGCTTGAGGTTGCCATTATGTTTGTTGTATAACAAGCTTGTCAGATGTATCGATTGATTCTTGGATATAGAATTTCGAAAGAGTCTTTCAACAAGAGCCAATCAAAACGTCCAACAAAGCTTGTCGCACAACAAATGTAAAAAATTACTAAAATGATTAAGACTATTTCTTTAATATATATTTAACATTATAGGCTATTTAATCATTAATTCAGATAATGCAGAAAACTATAATTGATACAATCATTAATGAAAATAATGTAATCACTTTTATTGGACACATTAAATTAATTTTACCATTCAACATATATTACAAACAATTACAAATATATTACACAATATGTATTAACGAAGAGAAAAGTCTTTAATCAGTAAAGTCTTCTGTATTACTGTAAATAATATAGTAAGTAACAACCTATCGAGTTTTTATTCGTCATTATTTGTGTGTGATTTATAAATACAATAGCAATTTATATATTAGATCTTAAGTGATGTGGAAAAATTGCGTTGCATATTATTATTGAGACTCCATTTTCGAGATGCGCAATTTCAGATTTACAAAATCTTCGTAATCAAGCCAGCTGCAATGGTGGTACCTTCTAATCGTAACATAACTCTGCCTAGCTGCTTAATATCTTTGTACAACTCCATGCAGACTGGATTTTGTGTTGCAACCTCGATGATCGCGCTCGAATTCTTCGGTAAGCAACGCGGCTTCTTCTTGATCACGTCGCCGGTACCTCGATGAAGCTGTGCTATTAATTTCGTGATAAACGCTGGCTGTACCAAAGACTGCTGGTGCATCACCACTGGAAGCCCTTTCGTGATCGGTCTCGCTATCGCGAATACAACTACGTGCGCTTGGAAGCACGTCGTTACGGACACTGGATTCTGCGGATGGCAGATAATATCGCCGATGCCTACGTTTTGCTGATCGATCCCTGCTAATGTCAGCGCGACGTGATCACCGGCAAATGCGTTTGTCGTCGAAATTTCGTCCGACTGGAGACCTATATTTAAATATGTGAAAAATTATAAAAATATATATAATATATATATTATAATATATATTATATTTATCATTGTAGATTCAATTTTTAAAACTTACGAACCTTTAACAACCGCAATCTCGTTTTGAGGTAGTATCAATACCTTGTCACCTAAGGACACCATACCCGTTTCAACGTGACCGGATACACAGAATCCGGATCCGGTACCCTTAAATATATCGTTAACCGAGAAACGGAATGGCTTATTTACAGGCCGCTCCGGGCACTTGAAATTATCAATTACATTGATTAAAGTAGGTCCGGTGTACCTGTAAAGAATTCACTTGATGAGAGACAGATAAAAATATGAATACATGCGGAATATTGAAACGAGAGCTAATAATTACCAGTTAGAGAGCTGCTCCTTTGATTTCGTTACAATATTTTCGCCCGATAAACCACTACAAGGTACAAAAGTAACTGTGTCTTTAAAGCCAGCTTGTTTCAAGAACACGCTCATTTTGTCGACTATCTCGTTGAATCTGTCCTTGGACCAATTTACGGTATCAAGTTTGTTTACGACTACTGCCAGCTGCGATACTCCTGAATATTCGAGATGACGCAATTTAGAAATAAAATTGATGTTAAATATATCAATTTCTTACATATAATTAAAACAATAGATTAGAGAGAACTGTTGAATTACCTAAAGAACGAAGTAACAATGCGTGCTCGCGTGTTTGTCCCCCGCTGTCGAAACCCGTTTCGAATTCGCCTCTGGTCGCATCAACCACCAATAAAGCTACGTCCGCTTGCGTAGCACCGGTTATCATATTCGGAATAAAGTCCTTGTGGCCAGGGGCATCTAGGAGAGTGATAGACTTTGTGTCTGTTTCAAACTTGGAGTGACCTATGTCCATCGTTATTCCTCGCTCCCTATTAAAGATACATCAAAATAATTATATAATTTCTTGCAATAATTTTGTAAAACATGATGCAATGTGTAATCGAGCAATCACCTTTCTTCACCGGTTTCATCGAGCACCCAAGCGTAAATGAACGACTGCTTGCCTATCTTCTTGCTCTCTTGCTGATATTTATGAATCAATCTCTGAGGCACTTGACCTAAATCGCACAACAGTCGTCCGAGCAACGTGCTCTTTCCAGCGTCAACGTGTCCCACGACTACCAAGTGAAGCTGCTCCTTGCTGTCGCCTCTCTTACTCTTGTATATCGCTTGGACATCCGCTTTCTCCTCGTTAGCTGCGTTGGATTTTCCCTTGGGATCCAATTCCGGTGTTACGTGACCTGATATGGGTGACTGGCATCTCGGACTGTTGGTTTTCGACGAGGCAGTTTTCTTTTCCCTTTGTGCGATATCCTCCTTGCGTTTGGCCTCGGGACTGTTGCGATTGGAAGACGGACTCTCGCAGCGTGGACTCAGTAAATCTGTGCTTTCTACACCGCTTAGATCGAAACCCTTTACAACGGGTTTCGTTCCGGCGGGAACAACCTTCACCGTGGAAGGCGTTGTAACTTGTAATGCAGGCTTAGATGATAATTTGTTACCTATTACGAAATTTATTCTCAGATATGGTGTATGTATAGGATAATTATATGAAAAGAAAGATAAAATAAATTCTTATATAATTCATAGATGATGTGTATATATGTATATGTATTCTTAACTTATATAATTATAATTATACAGAAATTGTTTGTATAAATATAAATATATATGACACTGTATATGTATAATCACAATAATGTTACATAAATATAAGTGCTGATTTTGATATGCAATCGATTGCACATCAAATAATGCAAATGTATATTATATATGCATATGTGTATACATATATAATACATATATAATAAATATATATATACATATATATATACATACATATATATATATATATACACACACACACATATATATATATATATATTATTGCAATAATCAACATATATTATTGCAATGATATATGTTGTTAATGATTGGATATCTTTGCTACTTTCATTAGTAAAATTATAATTACAATTAAAATTACTAATTATATAAAGCTGAGGCTAAAAATATATATACGTAGTATATATCTTCAATAAAAGTATTGTTTCACTCATCTCTGTTCTTAAATATATTTAATTTGTTAAGATCGATTTGTATTTTGATATGGGGTAGAAAAGTCAAAAGGTTTAACTGTATTGTAACGTTGTACAACAATTTTAAGAACCGGTTTTCTCGTCTTCCATTTTCTACACAAAGTTCTTCCGAATACTGAAACGTTCTTTTTCGTATATGGAAATTTAGCGTATCTCAAGTCACATAAATTTAAAGTGATAGGTAGCGTATTCGAGATTACGCTATTTTTATTATCTTCGATACATATTTCTAAATTGGCCATATCGTAATAAAATTTTCTGGGAACGGTTAAATTATTAGAAGTACAGTCGGTCAAATGTTCTGCTTCCTTTAAAGCAATACTCAAATCAATCATCCAATTGTCAGGCGACGCAGTGCGAGTCTCATTTCTATCTACATTTATTAAATCTTTAAATTGTTCTTTGGATTCTTCGACGTTTGTCGCATCATTATTTTCTACAATAGACATGTCCGAAAAATCTTTGTCAAGTAAATCAATTGGATGTTTGTGATTTGTATGTATTGGCTGCATTTTACTATTATTACAGAGATTCCTCACGTCCGCGTTGTCATTTTTTTTCATTGACAATTTTGAAATAACAAACTGCGAATTCGGCAATTGTTCTTTTTCACGAAATTCTATATTAGCTGTGTTGCTAGAGTTTTGTAAATGATGTGCAGTTAAAGCAGCTAAGGAACTGAAAAACTGTGCATCCGTATTATTCTGCGAAGATATCTTCGTCGTATCTGAATGTATGGATTCTGTATGATGGGAAATAAGTCCAGCTAATGATGAAAAAGTTTTGAGAGGATGTTTCACATCATTTAAACTGTCTACGTTGTTTCGATAACAATGTATGGTCGAAGTAGAATCTTTGAGTAAATAATCTTTTTTTTCGAAAGAAAGTTTGGGTATTGTAAACATAGATGTGTTAGGCTTGTCAACTGAAACACCTTACCTTACCGATCAAGTTCCATCCACACGAAACATGAAAAAAAAGCAATAGCATGAGGTCATTAAATTGTTTCAAATATTCACAACTTTGAAATAATGCTAAGTCATGCAAAATATATAATCTTACATACCTGGATATCTTTCCAATCGTTCTTTACTTATTGCTGGATCTGTAAGAATATATTTCAAATAAATATATCATCAATTTAAATCAATTGTAATCAATCATCATGATATAATAAACGTACCATTTTTTGGCGAAGATTCCTTTAAAATAGCATCAAGCGCTACATCTGTATTAAAGTTTGATGCAATAATTTTTTCTTTCAACTTAGATTCAGACACGGTATCACCTATGACATTTCTGATCGCTTCTAAACAAGATATTAGCTTTGTCTTTTCCAACTCGGGAAGATTATATTTGTCTTCATTGGGTGATGATGAAGATTCATCAATGTCCTCATTGTCTTCCACTATATCTGGTTCCGTGATAAATGAAGCAATATTTTGTTGCTTGCTTCGATCAAACAAAAACTGCTCCACTATATACCAAATTGACAATTATTATATTATGTTTCATTTAAAAGATGAGAAGAATCTAAACTCTGAAGCAACATACCACTAGGTGATACACAATAATCATCCTCCACTGAATGTCCATATACATCATCGTAGCCATCATATTCTGCACAAGACAATTTTTATGGTCTCATAAAGATTATTTATCACATCGTTTATTATATAAAAATTATTAACTCTGTATATTTTTGAATGAAATGTCAGAAAATACTATATTTATATGTTAGATATCTATGTAGAAAGAATTGTTTAGACTTAAAATCACAATTAAAAGCATTGTCACGCTTCGTACATCTTATGATTAGATCAGGATGATAAAAACAGAAGAAAGGATCAGAAGTATAAATTACAGTTAGAAAATTCAATAAAACAAAATGATTTACACGTCGTGTAATCACTTACCATCCGAATAATTCATAGAACGAACGTCTCGGTGTCGCGACATGTTTTACATGTAACGTGAAATTTTGCGGTATATAACGAGATATTATTTACAAATTTCCATGTAACCTCGAGTATGCACCAGTAAAATTGCTAATCGTAGACGAACATAACAGCTGGTTACAGGTTACAGCGGTGATGCCAATCAGTGTTGCCAATTTCAGGTCGCGCAACCATAGAACTTATACATATAGAAGGGGAATAGCACATACTTTTTATAGTCGGAAATGCACACCCACAAACGCAATCTCACTTCGGCCACAGTATACTTACATACAGGTAGTCCTTTGTTCTCAAATCAGCCGCGCAGATTTGCTTGCGCATCGTAAGCGACCATTTTTATAAGTCATGCCAATCCCGTTCAACATAAAGAACCCAATAACTCCATTACTGTGATTACACACATTTATAGTAAAATATAATCTGTAAAACTACAATACTATCATTTTGATTTCGCGTTTTATGCACCTATTCCCCTTCTATATGTATAAATTCTATGCGCGCAACATGGGACGGGAGAGAGCGAGAGCGCGTGTCGATGTGCGCGGCGCGACGACTTTGACCTTATGGCGCTACGTCACACGGTCACGTGGCGTCGGAATTCGATGCGCGGAGTGGGAGGAGATGGGTGGGGGCTGGGGTAGTGGGGGGATGCGCGCGCCGGTGCGTCAGCGCCAGCCGCTCAGCTCCCCACCACGCAACCCCTCTCCCACTCCCGCCCGCCGCCCCGTGTTGACGCGTTGCGCGATCTGAAATTGACATGTGTCATCAGTAATTCGGTATTATTTTTTACACCGCAAATTTTTAGCTTTTTAATTTTTCTTTATTTTTTTCTTTTTCTCTATAAATTTAATATATTTATTTTGGAATGAAGTGAGGATTTTTACAGAAAGTAAGGTAAAGGAGTATCAAGAACTTTGAACACCTACGGATGAATAATTGTTTCTGATTGGCTATTTGCCCCCCCCCCCCCGTTTTTTTCAGCAGCTGATGCTCCATCTATGTATTTTATATGTCTATGGTTTTAAAGTAAAGGTTAGAATTATGGCAGCCGGTCCGATTGCGGAGCGTAATCAAGGTATATCTCAATTTTTTTATTTAAATAACGTACTATCTTGTATAAGTCTTATAATTTTACTCCGATATATGTTTGAAAAGAAAATTTGATTAATAATCTATATTGTTGCATTAAAAAAGTAGAAAAAATTAGATTTGATCGCTTGATTGAGGTTAGTCTCACTCGTCTCAATTAAATGTATTTATATTTTCTTAAATAAAATTTATGACTTATATTATGTACTTATACAGATATTCGCATAAAAATTTACAGATGCAACGATATACGTCGGAGGACTGGATGACAAAGTTACAGAGTCCCTCATGTGGGAATTATTTGTTCAATCAGGACCCGTTGGTAAGCAAGTTTACATGTTACAATTGTATATGTTACACATAAATTTAGAGATGTATATACATTTATTATTATATTTTGAAAAAATAGCATCTGAAGCAGATAAAAGAAATACAATTCTTTTACAATTATTTAAGATTGAAACTGGATATATGAATATTTGAATTTCTCGAATGTGAAATATGAATAATATAATCTTTAAAAATATATAACCTCCTTTTAGTTAATGTACACATGCCGAAAGATAGAGTAACTCAAATGCATCAAGGATATGGTTTTGTTGAATTTATGGGAGAAGAAGATGCAGATTATGCCATTAAAATCATGAACATGATCAAGCTCTATGGCAAACCTATTCGAGTGAACAAAGCTAGTGCGCATCAAAAGAATTTGGACGTTGGAGCGAATATATTTATAGGAAATCTTGATCCAGAGGTGGACGAAAAATTGTTGTACGATACATTCAGTGCATTTGGCGTGATCCTGCAAACACCAAAAGTACATATTTTATTAATTTTATATAGATTTTAATATATATTTAAATATATATATATATATATATTTAATATATATTTATATAGATTTTAATTTTATAGATTTAATAATTTTATATAGAAATTATAAAAAATCTTTACTCTACTACATTGATTCTCTTTAATTCTATCAATGGTTATGCATTATAGATAATGAGAGATCCTGAGACTGGCAACTCGAAAGGCTTCGCTTTCATCAACTTCGCTTCTTTCGACGCTTCGGATGCGAGCATCGAGGCGATGAATGGCCAGTATCTGTGCAATCGGCCGATCTCGGTGTCGTACGCCTTCAAACGCGACGCCAAGGGCGAGAGGCACGGTAGCGCCGCGGAGAGACTTCTGGCCGCTCAGAATCCGCTGAGCCAGGCGGACAGACCGCATCAGCTGTTCGCGGACGCGCCACCGCTGGCGCCGCCGCCGATGCCGAACTCGAGCGCGAACGCCCACCAGTCTGCCCATCATCCTCCGCATCACGTGATGCATCACGGAATGGTCGTGCCGCCGCCGCCGCCGCCGTCGACTCCCGGACCACCGATGGGTCATCCGCCTCCGCCGCCGGTGCCGCCGCCACCCTCCGGTGGATTCCCTCCGGCGAACATTCCTCCGCCTCCTCTGCCACCGATGTCCATGGCGCATCCTCCTCTACCACCGGGTATGCCACCGCCATTGCCGCCGATGCCGGTACCGACCTCCCAGGCGCAGTCCTCGAGGATGATGGCACCGCCGCCGCCGCACTGGGCCATGGGGGGCCCTCCGCAGGGACAATTTCCACCGCCTCCACCACCATCCGTCGGTGGACCCTCGCAATACGGACAGTTCCAACCACCGAGGCCACCCCCGACTTGGCGACATCCGCCACCGCCCCCTGTCTCGCAGGGTGGCCTGCCACCGCCGCCCCCGCCTCAATTTCGACCACCCTTTCCGCCAAGAGGACCACCGCCACCGCCACCTCCGCACGACGGCAACCAATATTAATATTACTTATAGTTTAACATTTCTACATCGCGTGGATAATATAATTGGTAAAAATACAGTAAAACAATACAATATTTTACAATTATCGGATGAATATGTTATTATCGGTAAAAGACTGCTGAATTTTGCGAAAATCAGCATATTTTTTAAATTAACTTTTTTATCACATCTAAATAAACTTGTTTACACATACACATTTTGTGTATAAATTATAGATTAATTAATTAAGCGAAATCTGAATTAATCTTAATCGAGTAATTAACTGATCATTTATTATTAATCATTTAATAGCAATGCTGAATAAATTAATATAGGCACGTGAGAGAGTGAAACAACGCTAATTATAATCGCGCAGTTCCGCTCGGTCATTTTTTTATCGATTGGCCGTGGTGCGTGAATAACTTACTGCGTTTGTTCTATCGATTATTTCGTGCCTGTCCAGCTCAGTAAATGATAGCGTTAGTCGAACACGGAGTCTACCGTTGAACCTTCAGGACGACGTTGTTGCGTCGAAACGAAAAGATTTGTAAAGATTAATATAAGAGTGATAAAAATTTAAGAATAAGTTACTGAGAAAATTTGTGCGCGATTTGTTCGCACCTTAATTTAGGTAAGTAGAACAAAAGGAACAGGGGTCGGCATGAGAGGGGGAACCGGCTCGAAAATAACGCAAGTATTTTTTTTGTTTTTTTTTAGACTATTAACAACTTGCTCTTTCGTCGATCTGTCATCGAACATCTGATCGCGTGCTTTATTTATGGAAAGACGAGCGGCTAAATTTTTAATATGATCTTACATATGTCACGCGGAGGCCAAATAATGCCACGGGACAGACATGACACGATCGTATTACGAATGTAACTTTGTAAACGACAGCGAAGCGATCGAGTCGTACGCGTGCACATCCGAATATTGTCTGTATTGTCGTAATTCGCAGTGCTGTCTCATACTGCAACGGCGACCACCACGTCACCTCTGGGAGGCCTGGTACTTTTGGCTCGGCGTTGCTTTGCTCGCTGTTTTCCTCGTTTCTTCGGTGAGCATACGAGTATATTATATGATGAAATATGCATCGAACTCTCGTAATTGTAACTCTTGTAACACGCGCGTGTGACATCAGCAGAATGTATTGATGCTCCCTCAAGTCGAAACATTAAAAAAAAAAAATATCTTTAGTATTACAATTTTTAATAACGCGAAATGAGGGAGATATATAAGTTTTCTATGTCTATAAATTCCTCGTCGTTATTTAGAGCGTGTCGTGCTAAGCTAAGAAAAAACTTCTGATTTATTTTGAAACTAGGTGAGCAGCTACATAGTCAGTAATCACAGACGTAATATTCAAGGTACAATTCCGATTGGACAAAATACGCAGAATGTCGACGATAATAGACGGAATGACCGGGAGTTCAATCAGCCGAGAAATAATCGGGATCAGATATCCATAAGCGTGATCTCCTCGACGTTCTTGCCGCAAAGAAAGATGTTGATAATTGATGCGCAGCCGAGCATCATGCATATGAGTAAGGGAAACCAAATGTCTTCCTCATTTCACATTCACCGCTGGTCTATATAATGTACACTTGCACCCGCATATTTCTGTGAAAAATCGTTCGGAATTGACATTGAGCGAAACTAAAGATCGAGAAAGTAAAGCTATATCGACTTGAATAAGATTGGCACTTTCTTAAGAAACTTGCTCGAGTATAACCCTTTGCATCGAGGTAATTGATCGTTTCATTGTAAGACACTTCTTCTGAGGTGTCATGCTCTTCACAAAGTGGCAAAAATTGAATACACAACGCGAATAATTTATATTTTTATCGCCTCTCGTATTCAAGTAGAGCGGATTAAGTCGAATAAAAAAGTCCCTATCAGTTTGCGATTTTCGCAATAATTAATGAGGAAAAATTAATTAATTAATTATTCTTTTAAATTATTTTTTCATTAATTATTGTATATATAATATAGGGTGTCTGGTAATAACTATATCACCTCTTGCATGCAGGTGAAGTGAATTAAACCGAGTAGAAACAAATATATATCTATATGTATATATATTATATATATATATATGTATATATATTATATATATATATATAAAATATATATATATATACACACACACACATATATATATATATATATATGGTGCGCATTTACACGCTAATAAAAGTGGAAAATATTGATTTATATTTCCAGCACCCGTCGTTGCGTAACAAAGCGCCACTTTGCCGGTTGCGAGACCGAAAGACTTGGGAAAAGACGTGACATTCTCCGTAACGCTTATACATATATCTCGCAACACGATAATACACACCACGCATATAATCGCTACGTCTTCTCGTCTCTTCGGTGAAACATCGAAGTCTCGCTCTATTACAGAGACTCACGCAACACTTAACTCTCGAGTGTACTTATTTATTTTTTCGCTCACGTGTAACAGCCGGTAGCTCTCGCTGTAAAACGCGCCACGAACATGAAGAATACTTCCGATAGTCGCGAGAGAGTTTTTATTTTTCGAGGTATGAATATGAATCTTTATTTTTTTACATGAAAATTGATGTCATTTGCGGATCGAATAAATCTCACTATATTCTTTCCGATTAATGCTATTACAACATGAAGCGTCCAAGAATTTTATCAAAGCGCGATAACTTCGGACAAACTTTACAACATACATATTTCGACAAACATTTTCGGTATTTATTTTTATTTGATATATTTCGATATTTATTTTTAATAAATTTTCTCTCATATATATATATGCAGAGAGAAAGAGGTATAAATAAAATAATAAAACTTTCTTATATATGATTACTCCAGAGGAATCAAGGATCATAAATCGAACGAAAATTCCGCGATAACTCCGAATGTTCCGGCGTAATGAGAAATTTAGCTTGGAGGATTATTTTTTTTTCGAAACGTTTCAAGAGTCATCGATTAACCGTAATCACTTTCCATTAGCTCCGTTGAAAGTGGCGGCGGTGCTTCAGCTCCGGCTCATTCATGTCGTTGACGATAATCTACCGATCAAATTCACGCAAAGATGTAACGACGCGCACGCAGCGTGCGTGTGTATGTATGTGTATATATATGTGCGTGAAAGTAACGACAATCTTTCCCGAAGCTATTACGGGAGAATTACAGGCCTCGGGCCCGCGAGCTCTCGCCGTGATTTCGCCCGATCGATTTAAACGATCAACGCGCGTATATATATTCTTTCTTCGGCAACATCTCGCCGGCGTAGATATACTCAGAGGACGGCGATAATCAGAGGATAACGACACAGCCTCGCGCAAACCTGGCAGCAACAACCTGCTCGAAAACTCGTTCCTCGCAACCGGGCGCAATTCTCCGATAATTAAGAGGATCCTCGTGTCCCGGATCATTGTGTCCTGGGGACACGAGGACGAGAGAGAATGAGCAGAGGCTAATTAAAAAGGACGGATGATTTTCTCCCGCGAGCGACTAAGGAGAATCCGTCTTTCTCTCTTTCAGCGAAGACTTTTGACATTTACGCCAATTATTACTTCATTCTAATTAATTTATACATCAAGAAAGAAACGTGACGCGATTATTTCACCTTTAAATTTATATATATTTGTGATTCCTTCTAATACCCACTGAGAGAATTTTCTCTTAATTAATTTTATTATGCAGTTTAGTAAAATTAGTCAAACATGTTTTATATTTTATTGTGATAGATATTATTATTTTTATTGTGATAAATATTATAATCAGAGAAATTCTCATAAAATTCTTTCCATACTATATATTGTTCTACGATTACCATGATTTTCCGGGTAAATTCTAAGAGAAAATTCTCTGTGTATTTTCCAATAATATTTCATTAGGAAAATATTAAAATCAATTATTATTATTATCTGTCTGATAATTGCGTGATTCGTCTTACTTCATGTTATTCCTCTAATTAATTTATACATGAAGATTCGAAATAGACATGATATTTTGCGATTTCTTGCGTAAAAATCTCGTATAATATACGTTCGAATGATATTTCATTCTGCATTAGGAAAATATGAAAATCAATTATTATTATCTGTCAGTCACGATTGCGTGATTCATCTATATACGCGTCGTTTGCATGTGCAGCAAGAATTCGATAAATTAATGATGCTATGCAGAAAGCAAACATCAGTGTTAACACGAAACAAACTGTTTCACAATTTATTTTTGTAATTTTATGCGATCAATTATCCGTGTAAAAATGTATCAAAACGAAGTTCCGAGATTCTAGAAAATTCTTTAAATAATACATTGAGAGAATTTTCTTTTAAAATTTACCCTGAAAATTATGGTAATCATAGGACAATATGGTATGGAAAGAATTTTATGAGAGTTTCTCTGATTAATATTTATCACAATAAAAATAATATCTATCAAAATAAAATATAAAATAAATTTTACTAAACTGCATAGTAAAATTAATCAAACATATTTTATATTTTATTGTGATAGATATTATTATTTTTATTGTGATAAATATATTAAATATTACAATCGCAGAGAAATTCTCATAAAATTTTTTTCCATACCATATTGTCCCACGATTACCATGATTTTCAGGGTAAAGTTTAAGAGAAAATTCTCTCTAGATATAATAGATTGTTGTATTCTATTTTATGAAACATCTTATTAATACATGTTCTATCATCGCGACATTCAATGCATTGTCTCGCTAATAGATCCAGAAGAGCGATCAATTAGAACTAGATTTCGATAAATTACTCATACATATAATGAAAGAAATCCTTGTGTACTCATCCGTCAAATCTTTTTATCGCAGACACTCGATCCCCGTCTGTGTAGCAAGAAGCGATCGACGAACAGACTGTTTAAGCCTCTGACGCGACCTCATTAAACTGTAACCAAGTGTCATTCCGATAACCCAACTCGGGCTTTTACCGTCCCCTCGATGTCGCGAGGTCGATAAAAAAATGTGCAACGTAGGGCGGGGGAGGAGAGGTTCTATCTTTCTCTCTCTCTGGTTAATGTTGCACGTACACAGAACAAACCGAACGAGGAATTCAACTCTCTCTCCCTGTCTGCTGCACTTGAAAAGACTTAATGAGGCTCGCGCGTCGCGATTGAGCCATTGAATGTCGATCGAACGGAACGTATATACATAGAAATTGCACGCTGTTGACGAAACATTGCCGTTTGACTCATTTCCTGCGACGATTGTGTCAATCTGGTTGTACCTAAGGGAAGTGTATGCCTAATATCGGATCTATTTTTAAAGCTCATTTTTAATTTTTATATTTGGATAATACTTTTTTAAACATAAATATTGAGTAAATTATGTTTACACGGATTTCTATAACTGTAATAAGTGAAAAAAACTTTTTCGATAATATAATCTTTTTTTTAAGTGTAAAAAAATGATAATTTCCGATATTGGACAAGCTATGTATTTTTAATATCGTACATCTCATTTTTAATTTTTTAAAGACTAGATTATTGGACAAAAAACATTAATATATATTTTAATTCATTAAAATTGCTTATTTAATTATCAATACATAATTTTAAAAATTCAAGTATAGAAACGTCAGTCTAATAAAAATAGCACACAAATTTGATAAATTATACAATTTGAACACAAAATACAAATGAATTACAAAATAATATAAAATTTAAAATCCTATTGACAGAGATTCTATTTAAACTAAAGTTACATATTTTTAAATATCGTGGATGTACGATATTAAGGGTTTTCTTATACTATCACAGAAAACGCGGCGAAGAAATAAGTGATTCAAAAAATCTTCAAATCGAATAAAATTTTTGTATTAATTTTTCAGTCGACCTTTGATTGTATTCGTAAATTTCTCAATAATTTTTTACTGTCTTCTTCCCTTCTTTTTTTCTCGGAATAATATTAAATTGAGCATACGCGTCTCGCTATTTACGTGCAATTTACTTAATCATATGCCATTCATAAAGTCGCGGATAAATACAACGCTAGACTGGGCCACGCGGATAAGTAACGAGAAAAGATCTTTCGATGAAAAAGAAAAGAAGGAAGACACCGCGTTATATGTGTACGTGTGTACGTGTGCCTTCGACTTTTCCGCTAACGAGGTCTGCGACTCCAGGTCGCCGGCGCCGTCTCACCCTCTCGCCATCGGGCGTCGTCAAAGGCTCGTTTACACCCGGCTCGTCGTCGTCGTCGGCGGGGAACGAATGCGACGACAGAGTCCCTCGGAAATATATAAAAGAGCGTACATGCGGGGGAGTCGTGCGCGTGTTATTCTTCTAATAAATCGGTCGACTTTAAGAGGGAGGGCGTCGAATCCCGCAGGAGAAAGAGAAAGAGAAAGAAAGAGCGCGTCAAAAGCACCGGAAATAAATCGGAGTAGAATTCGCGCGCGAAGAAGAGGTAAATGCCGCCGATGACGGAATTTAAAATAGATACAGAGAGTAGTAAATTGTCGAACGCGAACCGCACGACACCGGTGAGACGCGACGCGGCACTTTTAGTGGGAGACGCTAAAATTAGAGGTGCGAGTTTCAGCCGCGTTTCAGCCTTCGCGATTCCCGCGCTTCTTCTCCTTCGAACATTTCCAAATAGTCCTTTGAACCTATAAGACCCGGTTGGTTGCTTCGACTGCGCGCGCTTTATCAGTGAGAGAGAAAAAGAACGAGAAGGAGAAAGAGAGAGAAGATTATGGCTCGCATCAGCTGGCGGGCGACAGATCCAGATTCCGCGGCCTGATAAGCGAGACTTCCGGGACTCTTGGAAAAGGAGAGATGCCTGCTCGTCGATCGATAATCGGTCGATCGTTAGCCGGATACCTCGCCGCGGTGTGCATCGTGTCGTTGCCGACGAGTTTGCTCGCGCAAGTGGAAGGTAAGTGAGCCGCATGTCACGCCGGGTTCTTTAATTGGCGAAGGACGCTCCGTTAATGACGACGAGGGACGCGCCATTAATTAAACAGCCTCGGCGCTCTCGCTCGGTTCGTTGAAGCAATTCGGTGAAAAAAAAAAATCGGATCATTCGGGAGATCGAATATAATTGGCTTAAAATATATTTCATGATTTTATAAAGATTATTTCTTCATATTTTTTGACGATAATTAATTTTTTAAATAACGAAGAAGAGAAATGATCTTTTGAGAAATTTTTATACGAAGTTTCTTGTCGAGGAGAATTAATTTTCTTATATTTTTCTTAACTGGCGAGTCTTATCTTCGCACAAAATTATAAGTTGCGAACGTGCCAATTTGCATTTGTACAGAAGTTCAAACTCGCTTACGACCATCTGTCACACAATATTATGTTTCGTAGGAAGAAAGTGCGTGTGTACGAGCAAAGCCTGCAAGGAAGCCGGCGTGGATACTTGTAAAACGAGATTCTTCTGTTACACCGAACGTATTCTGACTACGGGACAAGAAGTTGGTGAAAGTACGGTCACAAGAGGATGCACAGAGTGCGTATGAATAATAAAAATTACTGCTGAGATTTAAACGAAAAATTATATACGAGTAGATATCTAATGTTTTTTTAAGTAGGAAAATCTCTTGCAAAAACTTGAGTTTTTTCATCTCGTCTCTGAATTTTTGTATCTTAAGATAAGATGTTATGCCTCTTCTTACGAGCAGGATGTGCGAGTTTGACAACGCTATAATATAAATTCAGGAATGCGTAATGGTGCGACGAATAACCTTGACGAGATAATCGAGAGATAAAATTTCCGCCATTTTTATTAAATGTCTCATTAATAATACCATCGTGATCGCCGCTTGTTGTGATGATGGTTGCGACAGGGAGTTCGTTCAACAAAATCCGGATATTATGTTAATACATCTGTCGACCGTTTTGCTACTCCTTTTAAAAGTTTTCGCAGAGACTTTTTGTTGTCCAATTTGAAATTCAATCATTCAATTCACGTCAATGATAGATACAGATGTAGAAATAATTTTGATTAGAATTCAAACTCAATTCTCCAAATAATGTCATTTCAAGAAGATGTTGACGAATCTAGCTTGTCTAAAATAGTCATATCACCTCTCAATGACATCGTCAATCTATTTCTCCGATTCACGAAACTTTAATCCAATTGATAAATTCAATAATACGATAATATCGCACACAGAGAGAATTTTCTCTTAGAATTTACCCTGAAAGGAAAGAATTTTATGAGAATTTCTCTGATTAATATTTATCACAATAAAAAATAATATCTATCACAATAAAATATAAAATATGTTTGATTAATTTGAATAAAAGTATAGTATTTACTATAATAAAAGTATGGTAAAATTAATCAAATATATTTTTAAAATTCTTTCCATATTATATTGTCCCACGATTATCAGGGTAAATTCTAATAGAAAATTCTCTCTGTATATATATGCAGGAGTGCCACGCCATTGTTGTGCGAGACAAAGTCCTGGGTCACGAGGTCGCGATCTGTCAACGCGGTGGAACCACCAGGTGGTGGTCCTCGTGGACAGATTCTCGTATCCTGGCCTAACTTAAAATGCTGCGACAATCGCGATTACTGCAACGCTGCCGACGACGACGATGATGACGACGACGAGAGAAAGATGCAGATGCCGGAGCGGACGCGAACCCCGATGGATCGCGAGATGTTGGACAGTCCGACGAATCGGGATGCGACGTCGACGGAAGTGCAGCCTGATCGGAAGTACGACGATTCGGACGGGGAATTCGGGGTCGTTCGATTTGTAAGCGATCGCGTCAGGGCGCTGCACGTCGCCGCCCTGATCCTCGCCATCGCGGCCCTCATATCCGTCCTGGCATCTTATTACGTGGTTACAAGGTCCGCAAACTCTTTCTCTATCTCATTTACATTTACAAACATAAATTCAATTTGTTTAATATACTCATTCATATTCACATCGACTTGGAGAATGTTTATTCTCGAAGGAAACTCAATATATCCGGTAGTCTCATTAGATTTTCTTAAATATATATAAATTCTAAAATTGTCAGTAAAAATACGAAATAATTAGAATAGAGATTTATTTGTTAATTTATAAAATATACAAAATAAATTTATAAATAAAAAGATTAATTTAAATAAATTAGAATAAAAAGATATTCGAGTGAAAAATTAATCAATGTCAGAGAGTTAAATAAAATAAAATTAATGCAATAAAATAAATAAAAATTAAAATTGGCGCGAGCAAAATACATATACAAGCTATTGTGCAATGAGACGTCAGTCGCAATATATACGCAAGGTTGCACGAGCTGCCTGTTAATTAACATTGGATATAATTAACGATCGGCGAAGAGATAAATCTATTCAAAAGTAGTGCTTTGGTAGCAGAGAGGGACCACCCTGTGTAACAGATCGTGAGCATCGAGGCCGCACGAGGCGAGAGTATACGTTTATAGTAACCACCTACACATGATACAGGACTCGTTTTTCCCACGTGAAACAATAAATCATGTCGCGATTTCTCGAATAGCAAAAATCGACAATGCACCTTCCGTTATTATAAATTAGATTCAGTAGTTTATATTTACGTTGCAAATATGAGAGAGATTAAAACATATATTTTTTTTTCATGCAGTTCGTGGATGCTTTTTAAATCTAATGACAGCATTCCTTTTAGGTTCATGCCTCATTATCTGTCCAGTTTCTTTCTTTTTGTCCGACCATTCCCCGACCACACATTCTCAAGGTATTTTGTCGCGATGTATTAAAAGCCGCCCTCTTATCAGTCTACCTCTCGGCGAGGGGTCTCTCTTCAAGACCCTCGGGCCTTGAAAGGCATAGATAGCGCAACTTGCACAGGCCACTCATAGACCTGCCCTCTAATCTTGCTTCTCCGAATGGTTAAGTGGGTTTTCGAGTTCGGGAATGTCTCGGTTCGACCCGTCTCGCGTAAAACACCTTAGCGAACCCGCACCTATCGTTAGTCCCTTATTCTTTTTATCTCGAAATGGATGGCATCGCGCACGCTGCGTTTTACGCGATAAAAAAGAGAGCCCGAAGCTATTTCCTTTCCGAAAGGACAGCAATTTGTTTGATTACGCGAGATTTAGATTTCTATATTTATTTAATATATACCGCGAAATAGCTGCGCGGTGCCCTTTTTCGTCATCCAAAAAAAAAAATAATAAAATAATAAAAATCGTAAAATAAATTATATATAAAATAAAATAAAATTATAAAATAAAAAACGATCAACTCGCTTGTATGGAAATGTAGTGTTTTGTATATAATGCATTGTTGTAAATTGGCAAAAAATATTTTCACATTCTATATGACTCTGGGAATATATAATAATCATGTTAACACCCGTCAATAATTAATAATGAATGCCAGTTTTATCCGTCGTAACATTCTGCTTATGTAAATTTAAACACTCATCGAAAAAAAATTCTTACTCTCTATATGCATTATTGTTGTTCTCCTCCACTCGATAAAGACATCGACATTCTCTCCGGCACATAATTTAACCGAGTGTCACTTCTCGAATGCGCGATAATTGATTCCTTCGATCATTTTGTATCGCTAACGATCATTTCAGTTCCGCGCGTTTTACGTTCAAAGGATTGTTTTCCATCGCGTCGTTCACGGTTTCTCTAATCCTCGTCAGACAATATCCGAGTAAGCTGCCTTAGGGAGGTAGTCGGGATAAGATCCGGTTTTAAGTGGACCGGGGGGCATCTCTCATCCAGACGCGATGCGCATCGAATCGATTTTTGATCGTGATTTATATCACAGGAAGCTCGCGACGAGAGTCGACGTGATAATACCGTGACGAATCCATTTATGAATCTCCATTCACGTGTTTATTCTTTCATCACGAATATGTCAGGCAAAATAAACACACATACTGTGTGTACAAAAATCCTACAAGATAGATACTGCAAGAAGATAGAAATTTAAGTTGATAATAAATAATTCCTTGTTATAGATTCCTGAGGAGCAATCGTTATATAAATGACGCTGTAAATTACTCGTGATGCCGAAGACTTTATTATTGTGTTTCTACGGAGTCTAATTGTGTGGTCTTCTCTCCAATGGGACGAATTAGGATATACAGGTAATGTTTATAACGTCGCATTTTTTATGTTGCAAAATATTGTATAAATATAAAATATGTAAATATAATATAAATGCAAATTTCGAGTGTATGTTACGTAAGAAAAGAATAATATATGTATCTGTTGGTCTTCTTAAACACGCGGTTGCTCCATCTTTCTCTCTCTCTCTCTCTCGCTCGCGCTTATAATTCTCTCGTCTCGATCGTACGTCGCTGATCAAATAACGAACGGAAAATATAAATAGAAGCCGGCCGTGCGGGAGATAACTGCCGCCGACAGGCCAGTCGAGAGTCTCTGTATTAAAGCGATTTTTTGTTACGTCCGCTGAATGGCTTTCGAGTTCCAAACAGTAGCGCCGACACTCATCGGATCATGGCTTGCAGGATTGAATATCGCAGATAATAATATTATCTCACGGATGCGCTATATCTATTCAATATCGTAGCACTCGAAATGATATGTAACATCGACGGATGTCTTAAATTCCAAACTGCGTTAAGATGAATTCAATTACGATTTAATTACGATTCGATCTCGAAAGATATCTGAATCCGAATATCTGTGAAAATTATATTTGATCTTTTTATAATTTTATAAAATATAATTTGTAATATAATTTTATAATATAATTTTATAATATAAATTTTGACAAGTCTACTTGGACCCAAATATCTGAAAATTACATTTCATCTTTTTCTAATTTCCTAATTTTCATTATATATAATTTTTTTATAATTTCGCTCGCTTTTTTGTGCTACCTTAAAATTACACCGAGTTATCGTCGAGTGACGGAGGGAGAGGTTTCGCTTATCTCTACTTGGGGATAACTAGATACCGGGGAGGTCTCGGGGAAAAAGAGCCACGTCACAGACCGTGACGGACGATTCGGACGATATTTGAGAGAGATTCCCGAACACACGAGTACGCATATACACGTTAACAAAGCTTCCTGAAGAGCGCAAACCAACTCCAACTCTCGTCGCGTCCTCCTTTGTTCTACAATCTACATCGTATGAGTAACGGGCGATGTTGTAGCTCGCATTCTTCGCTGCCGTCGAACGAGACCCCTCGAGGGACGGATGCCCAAGTGTATGCCAGGTGAACCGGGCCCCATCGGTCCCGGGCCCCAACCCCCCGAGTTTCAACGTAATTAGTCATCCTCCTCCAGGTTAACGCATACACGCATACATCCTGCCGAACGAATAACGGCGAAGAGAAATAACGTATGCTCGCGACCCGAAACGCTATGTCATCGTGAGAAAGAGAAAGAGGTTTTCATCTAACATAAATAAATTGATGAAGAGAGCAAACGTTGAAGCGCGCGCGAGTACAGTGAATCCTCTGTGAGTCTAGCATAATCGCGCGTTGAGCTTTTTGAAGGCGCGTTGGATGTGCAAAGCTACCAGAAGATGACGAGAGAATGTATGATGCGTCGCGAATCTCAAATAATGAATCAAAAATCACTGTACATAAAATTGTAAACGTATTGCAGAGTGTGTAAATTTAATTGCATTTTATTACAATGATTTTAATTAACGATATAAAATCGTATAACATTGATGCATTAAAAATTAAACTTTTTGCCAAGTTCTAAGAAAGCGTCCTTATAAATTGATTAAGGATATGCGAAAAACTGGCACATTTGTGAATTTTTAAGATATAATTTTAAAATCTTATATATGTAAGAATAAAGAATTTAATTGATATTTACATTGTACAAAGCGTTTTATATTATATATTAAATTAGAAATAATATATTTTGATTATATGTATGTATATGATAATCTTTTATCGGTTCTTCATTTTTCTTGCATTTTTCGCGATCTGATACTAAAATAAAACAGCGTTGTTTATTTAGCGTTTCGCAAAAATCAGATCCATCACACTGTTAGTGTTGAAAAAACTGCTGTTTACTCTTAAATCCTAAAGACAATATATTATATATATTTCTTGTCTTTCAGTTTTGTGAAAAGGATTAATCCGTTTTACATAAAGCTACTCTCCTTATTTGTATACCTGTATTTCTTTCAACCCTGCTTATACATTATTTATTTATTTATATAATATATATAATACTGTGCTTTTAGGATTATATATATATATATATATATATATATATATATATATATATATATATTATAATAGGGGAAGGCATAAAAGCGAAAGAGAGAGAGTGGACTTATCGTTGGACGCTTATCGCAACGGAGAACGGATAGCTAATTGCCTCTACTTAACCAACGATGTATCGATCGTTTAAAGTTTAAAATCTTGTATTTAGATTGCGAACGGAGAACAATAGAGCGACAGCGTATGTACCGCGGTAGAGAAAAAGAAAGAACGGTTCTCCCGACATACGGCTGACGATCAGCCGGGGAAAAAGCAGGCAAAGACGCGTCGCGTCGCACCACTTTGGCGTCGTCGGGGATCAGGCGCCACCGCGTGTCTCCCCTCTGTGTCCTCATGCTGCAGCAGTCCTCATCGCCGACTTTCCGCCGACAAACCGCACGCATACCATTTCACACACGCTACCGAGCTACACACAAAAATACACACACAAATGCCCGCGGCCCGACTGATCGTCGGATGGATGGATGCTCGTGTTCGTGTATACAGGGGCCTCACCATCGGCTTCGTTAATGTAAGTGTGCCCTCCTCGGAAAAATAATCGAATTCTGTGCGTTGCGCCGAACTCGATTATCTCCATGCGCGAAATGCGATAAACTTTCACAGCGAATGAGAGCGAAATATATATTTATAATATTATATTATCCTATATATAATATTATATTAATTGCCACCTTTTGCCAAATTCTAAGAGGATCCTTATATAGATCGATATAATTAAGGATTAGCGAAAAACTGGCTCTTTTGGAATTTTAAAATATAATTTAAAAATCTTATATATATATATATATATAAGAATAAAGAATTTAATTAATATATTGTACAAAGTGTTTTATATGTCAAATTAGAAATACAAAATTATATATATATATATATATATATATATATATATATATATATATATATAGAGGGAGACCAAAAAATGTGGCGCGTGTGAAATGTGTATCTCGTGTTAAAAAGCGCTGATAAGCTATAATATTTCCGAAAACGAACAAAGGAGAAAGAAGGGTAAAAGGGGAAGAGAGACTGCGCTCTGACGCGCGCGCGAAAGAGATATCTACGGAATCGTAATCTCACACAAAGGGAGATAATTACCTCGCGACCGCGCATCTGTGCGACTCAAGTCGAGCGACGCCGCACAGTAAACGTCGTAAACGAGCGCGCGCGCCATTATAAGAGCGAGGGAGGGACAAAGGGAAGGAAAAGTTTTTTCGTTTCAAAAAACTATCCGAGAGAGGCGAGTGCTCCCCCGACGCCGGGTGCCAGCCTGCCTGCCTGCCTGTTCGCCTGCCTGCCTGCCTGCCTGCTCGCTTGCCTATACTCGCCTGCGGGTGCGCGCCGGTCACGAGTCACGACTGGCTCCGAGACGTCCGGCGGCGCCGACGTCGTGAACGTGAAGTAAGCGAGCGAATGAGTCAGTCAGCCGACGGACAGCGACGCGGTAGGACGCAGAATATCGCTCCGTCTTCATTCGCGCGCGCTTTCTTTCTATCTCCTTTCTCGCCGCTTTTCCTCCGCGATCGCTAATCGATCTCGTTATGCGTGACGCAATAATCGGACGAACGAGAGCGATTTATCATCCATCGTGACGATTCCGACGACGACGATGACGATAATCCCGAAGTTCTAATTCGGGGAGAAACACATGTGTGCCCGATCCTCCGAGAACGATCGTTTTTCTTTCGTTTCGACGAACGCGATCACGTTGAGCCGAAAAGTAGTTGTCGGCCTGGAGATTCGCCGCGAGATTCCAGCTGATTTTATTAAGATTCGGTTGCGCATCCCCCTGCGGAATGTTGCCGCGCGACGCGTTGACCCTCGTGACGTTGATGACAAGTCTCGCCGGTGCCGCCGTCACCAGGGGCCCGTCCGCGGATTTAGATTCGGGAGATTACGACGACAACGAAGCTCGACCCATCGATAAAGGTAACAATGTATTTTTTTTATAAGTAAACGAGAGCGAAATATTTTTTGGCAGATTTGTTTATGCAAAGAATCGTCTCCTAATTCTTTTGTCAATGAATTTTAAAAATGTGTCGAAACTTTTCTCTATTCGAAACAAAAAATACAAAGGGCCTTTGTATTCGGAAATCTCTTGAAATATAATGAGAAAGAATGTTCGATGTCCGGCATTTGTATATACCCATTGATGAAAAGATGAAAAATTATGCATTGACAGAAGGATTACATGGAAATCTCAATCTCATTACATAATTTCTGTATACTGTCACTCTCTCGACATATCAAACACATTTGTATCGCTTTGTAAAAAATTCCGTGCTATTTTGAATATGAAATAAAAATTAAAACGTTCGGTTTGATTAGGTTCTAATAATACGATGGGTTTTCGCCGATCATAAATTTTCTTCTCTCGCGCGATATCGGTTTTCCTCTCATTATTCTAACATAGATGCATATCGTAGCGTTTTGATTTGCCATTATGTTACTTGTTAGTAAAGGTGAGATAGTTGCGTGCGAATGATCGCAGGAAACACGGCGTGTACACGTGCTCGGCACGCTTGTTTTACTAATTCTCGCGAGTTTAGTAATTCGTATCTCTCCAAGGATAGAGCAGCTATCGTATTACTACGCGATTACATATCTTTATATGAGAATCGCGACTGAAAAATTAGAAAGGAAATATTCGCGATTTTGAACCAGCCTGTTTGACAATTGAAAAGAGGAAAAATATCGATCTCGATATATTTTTCTGATGCATTTGTGTATTTTCGCACAAAATTATTTTGCATTTGTATATCGGAGCCTCTTCAATTTATTATTATAATTTTGTGTATAATATTTTGAGTATACACTTCTAACTAATTTACTAAAATTTACTAAAATTGTCTTCGTCGAAATAAGAACGCAAACTTTTCAGACAACAAATTTTACAAATTATCCAATTTATATTTAAAGAACGAGAGAAAGAGAAGGAGAGAGAGGTCGATGAAAAGAGAAGAAAAGAAAAAAAAGGAACGATTCCACGTGCTTTCCTCCCAAAAATATACTCCTATACGGCGCCGAGAAGTTTGTCGGAGCAATTTGGCCGCAAACAAACAAAGGCTATTACGCGATGGTGTAAACTACCTCGGGAAAGGGGGTCGTTCTCTCGTCGTTCGCAGAATGCTCGTCGACGCGAGCAATAAAATCGTTTTATTCGAGGGGCAACGAAACGTGCGGCACGACGCGACGTACGAATGATTCACGATCGATCGATAGATTTACATCCGTAAGCGGCGCCTATCTCTCCCCTCTTCCTCTCTCTCTCTCTCTCTCTCTCTCTCTCTCTCTCTCTCTCTCTCTCTCTCTCTCTCTCTCTCTCTCTCTCTCTCTCTCTCTCTCTTCTCTCTCTCTCTCCAACTATCTACTGTATCTATTGTCAACACACATCTCTTAATCTAGTCAAGTAACGTTACACGTACGTGGTTTTCTGGTGTGAGTATGAGTGAGTGACCGCATATCTTGATAACGCATAATTAACGTTATCCATGTACAATTTTACTTATGTATGACTCCGTTTCGCCCTCTTTTTCTCTCTCTTTCTTTCGTTTCCTTCACAGCCGAACAAAGGCAGTACGGTATGCGAGATAATAAATATTGAAATTTCGTTGTTCGCACGATAGCGAGTTTAGAGAGAGGGAGAGAAAGAGAGAGACGATAAAATACACTAGGCGCCAGCTAGGCGCGCGAATAGCGGAGTTACATAGTGCGCTATATGCATGATAGAAGTATACGCGCTTGTTGCACGCGTACATTGTTGCGTCTCTCTCGTCCTCTTTTTTTTTATTTCCGTCTTGCATAATGCTCGAATCTCCAAATGGATGTTTGCTCGCCAATAATAAACGTCGATTTATTTTCCCGATGAGGAAGACTGCAAGACTCGAAAGGTGAATGTATGTGAATCGATTTCTGTACGAGATGGAATTTAATTACGTGTGCAATTAATCAATACCATCTGTCTCTCTCTAATCGGTCATCGACATATAATTATTCAAAACCGATAAGCATCAAAATGATTTCGCTCTTGCATACTCGAGATGATCTAAATTTTAAATAGATTTATATACGCAATTATGTGTCGTTTTTTTCCTAGTCACTCTTGATAAAACTAGAATAAAATTTTTTTATTAATATAGTTTTGTTCTCTCGGGCGAATTTTATTTACCTTCTATATACTTTTTTAATTGGCCCACTCGATCGCGTCGATTCCGCGGAATTATTTCGTTCGTCGATTATAGTTTCTCAAATGTATTTCACATCTCTCTGGCAAAACCGCAAACTCTGATATCGCGAGGTCGTTAATCCTCAATGGGTTCGGCGAATTGCTCGTTAAAGCATTCGCGCATTATTACAGTGGTATCCAATATGAAGAGTCCTTAAGTATATACGTCTCTTAAGTATATACGCGAGCAAAGTGAAATGTCGATCGATATCTAATGAAATCGAACCGATTTTATAATGAGTCGGGGTTAAACTTACTTACGTTCTTTCCTTCGACATCGATGGAATATTGTTACAATTTCTGCGATCTAAACTTCACGTTTGCCTGATAGCGCGATGGATCGAAAAAATACATAATGGATGTAAGGCTGCGAATATATACTATTTTTAGTTCATTACACCGAGTTGCTATGAGCCTCGCGAATCGTGTCTCCGTCGAAATTTTACGCGATTACAGATTGCGGCCTCTGTTTTATCACGGACCGCGAGATTAAAATAAATTTTGCATTACGTTACGAAGAAGCTAAACACAAGAGAGAGATCTCTCACGAGAGTTGAGACAATTTACATCCAGATGTTTCCACATTCTCGAGTTTGAAGACAATGGCATTTAAGGGATAAATTTATCGGTGACATTGTATTCTAGATCTCTCTCGAAGACTTGGGCCCATATTCTGAATCCTCTTTTATCTTCTTCTTCTTGTATGGCAGATCAGGCTTCCTAGAGGAATACGCCAATTCCTCTTTTATCGATAAAAACACCTTTAAGCATACAGTTTCTGTTACAGAAACGAAAAGAGGATTCAGAATATGAATCTTTGAGATTTCGTTACTCATCATCGTCGTCGTCGTCGTCGTGGAGCCGTTGTCTTTCGAGTAGCGCGCCGGCGACGAAAAATGCGAGCTCATCGACGCCGACGACGAGACCGAACCCTGTGCACACGCACACGACGCTCGCGTTTATCGCTGGCGCGCGCACATATATATATATACACACACACGCGCATGCGTCCTAAGTAGCACGTAGCACGGCGGCGCGGCGGCGACTACAGCTGGCGCGTTACGCTACGTGCGCGCGCACACACACATGTACGTCAACTCGGTGGCGCCTGTCGGCCTCACGGATACGCAATGCATGCGTGCGTGACGAGTTTGTACCTCTCTTTATACATATGTGTACGTTTATATATGTATGACTTTACGTACGTACCGTACGTAAATAATTTCGCGTAACTGTGTGCATATGTACACACAGTGTGTCCCTCGAACGGATCGCGATTTGGATTCCTAATGATAAATTCGTTTGCGTTCAATTTCGCTGAAGATATTCATCGTTTTCGCGCGATAGTTTCTCGCTAGAATTATTTCACGTTGAACGTATCATGCCTCGACGGTCTTCTAGAACGTTTTTGCCGCGACACCCTTGACATGGCTCGTTACTGCGTTGTGTGTCTGCACGCAACAATGACATACGGAAATGACCATACCGTCGCACATAATCATGAAGGCTCCCGCGCACGCATGTCGCGTGTAAAAGCGCGCCGAAATGCGAAATGACATTAGTAGAAGAATTACAATACTTCCCGCGGTAGCTCGTCGAATATTTGAATTTTTGATCACGCTAGAAAAGACACGGAACATACGTGTCAAGGGACACGATCGTGTCTCCTGTTAAGTCACGCGTAGCAAACCGTGCTTACATCTACACGTGGTCCGTCTAGTTGAGAATATCTCGGATTATATATCTGATCTCTCGGTAACTCGACTGGTTTTGATCGATGTATACGTTGTATATGTACACATTCCACTATTAAATAGCCAACCGTTAATTGAGACGGCGGAATTACGACGAACATAAAAGCATTCGAAAAAAAGAGTCGCGGACGCGTGTAAGTAACTGCGTCCAGATTGAGCAAAACCGACTTTCGACGCGCAAAGTTAACTCGTTCGATGGTCGCCTTGATGCAAGCCTTCCGTTTGGAGCTCGTTAATCGATGTCGGATAGTCATGTCGACGGCACGCAAACGGCTTAGCACCGCCAAGGTTCGTCCAAGTATTTCCTACCTATATCCACCTCTTTCTCGGCGTTTCAGTTAGTTATTTAAAGACGAGGCGAAATTTATGCGCTTGATCTGTTTGCGCCGCCGCGACTTTGCGCGCACGTGTGTGTAGGACGAATGACAGGCGCTCCGAGATGCTAATTCATGTAATCCCGATCTCGCTCACTACTTGTTTACGATTTAGTGCCACTTGCGTTGGTATCATTCCAAGTACCGGAACCGCATAGAGTAGTCTTTGGATGTTTGTAAAATTCCTTGTCGAGAAGACATCGTTATACGAAGAGAAACACGTTGCTTCAACATCTATGTATATCGTTCAACTCTATTATATTTTTCCAACAAATATCGCAAAATATTAGAAAATCGCGTTAATTGCCATTTTATCTTATTTAAATTTTAAATAAAATTAAAAAATTATATATGTCATAAAATTCTTTCACTATTAATCAATAATAAAAAATTTTATATCTGATAAAGTATCACGTATTTTCTCTCGAGATATGTTAAGAATTTCTAAAAATGCATATAATAAAACCGTGTAGAATCTTTCGAGATATTCGTGCAATCGTTCGTGAAGCTCGTGTTGAGAAAGCTTCTTTTTCGCCATGCAAAATCGCCGTTCGTTTGCGAAGAGTATGTATCGAGAACAAGGATGCTCTGAGAATGAGCGAGTAAACGATGGAACATGGCGTGTTTACACAGTAAGGTAGCAGATTTAAATCAAATACGCGCATCGGATTTTCTACCGATGAATCAGAGAAGCATCGCGACCGAATATACATACGTGATGAAGAAACTCTCCCTTGTAAATTGATTTACGAAAGACTTTTTGGAATTTTATTAGGAGAACGATTTCCTTTCTCTTCTGTATTTTATTACTCGAACTTATTTCTCATTGTCAGTCGAAAAAAATGTAAAGATAATATTTATATCAATCTGTAAACTTCTTTCGATTATCTCGCACATATATTTGTACTCTCTACTATTTGTTACCGATTTAATATCTCGTTCACGCGTTTATGCTTCCGCTTTTTGTTTATGTAAAAATAGCTTTGCATCACGTAAATGATCGCATGTGTAATCTTGTTATAAATGCAGCTGCTTTGGGAACTGCGTATTCCGTTTTATTGAACGTGAAATAACGCACAATCGCCTGTTAAATTCGCGTTATAGCGAAAAGTCGAGTAGAATATATTTATCGAGTATATATAATCCCCCTGGAATATTTCCGATACTCCCTTCGCCTTCCGGCGCGCTCGTTTGACGAGATTTCTCACGATCAATGTACACATGCACTCATACAGACAGGCAGACAGAGGGAAACTCTTCTTTTCACCCTTTAGCGCCCAAGGCGCATTCCGCGATATCGCTCATCAAAAATGTACGACAGGACGCAAAATCGCGCATAACATACATAACTATATACTCCCGTCCGGGAGGAGACGTTTGCTTTTCGCTATTTACAATCGGCAATCAATCACCGCGCGTGTTATATTCGTGGCATTCGGAATAGAGACGGACGCGCGCGTTATGTTAATCGGGCTTCGGCTCCTCGCTTTTTCGTATGCGACGCGACGCGACACAAGCACGCACGCACGCATGCATGCATGCATGTGCAACTTCGAGATGCGTCGAATCCGAAATGAACGAGCGTTGTCGCAATCCGCTGGCTCGGCCAGCGGCTCAGGCGATCAACGAACTTTTGTAATGCGCGATGACTAGGGGGAGGAAGGGGAGAGAGAGGGGAGAAGCCGCGAGCGCCAATTATTATAATCTAAATCGACAAGAACGAGATATTAATGTCGATAGAGGAAAAGGACGGAAATTCACAGAGAATTATGGAACTGTATATACTATTCTCTTTATCATCTTCGAGTTTATCATCTTCGAAAGTAAACTTTGAAAATTGGATTATTTTCTATTTCATTATTATTATTATTGTTATTATTTTTTTAATTTTTATTATACGTGATTTAGTATATTTTTAAGCATAAAAAGCAATTATTTAAACAATTACGAACAAAAATTATACTCGTCCAAAAATTATATACATACATTCTTTCTCTCTCCCTTATACTTCATCTTCTATTTTAATATAATTCTCACTTTAATAATAGCTTCTCGATTTAATATGTTGAATTTCCAAATCAAAGTTTATCTTTTTTCCCCTTGGTCAGTTGTAAAACGATAGAAATTGAAGAATTTCCGTGAGTTTAATTTCGTGAGGAATGCCAATAGATAAAGTCTATCGTTACTTCGAAATGAGCTCGAGAGACGTGCTTTCCTACATACATTCATTTGCATTTTCGCCGAGCATTCGCTGCCAATTGCTGGAATAGAAATCTTCTCTTCTCTCTGTCTTTCTCCCTTCTACGCGTTGAATCGCGGCTCGCATCGGAATCACGTGCCACCAACACTCGCGATAGCTAGCCAATAACGGCGCGACCGTTCTGGATCAATTAACGCGATTCCGAGCTTCCCCCTTCAGGGCAGCGGCAGCGCTTTTTGCGGTACCGATGACGTGCGCGCGTTGCTCGAGGCGAGCGAAAGTAATCGCGGGGATAAGGAACGAGAGAATCTCGGCGCTCATGTTCCGTACCGTATTATTGCGAAGGGGAACGTCGATGATTAATTATCTCGAGCGCGCGCAAAATCTTCCCGATGGGAAGAAAATTGCGCGCGCGTTTATCTCCGCGAGCCGATTTCTTTTACAGAGAGAGATCTCTTATTCTGGACTTCGTGCACAGAGAGAATTTTCTCTTAGAATTTACCCTAAAAATCATAGTAATCGTGGAACAATACGGTATGGAAAGAATTTTATGAGAATTTCTCCGATTAATATTTATTACAATAAAAATAATATCTATCACAATAAAATATAAAACATGTTTGATTAATTTTACTATACAGTTTAGTAAATTCTAAGAAAAAAAATTCTCAGTGTGTTTGGCGACTTTGAAGATATCGCGTCTCTCATCATAGTAACACTCCTGTATCGATACAGTCACAATACGTTTCTATAAATAAATGCCGCACGCGATAGATTCTCGGGATCAATGTCAACGATTCCAAGGAAACGTGTCTATAAATATATACGCGCGCTAAAGTCACAAGTTAATTCATATCAATAATATATTTTGCACTTCTGTTTCTTACAATTATTACGACAGATTAACGAGAATCTTATCTCTCTATTTAACAGTTTCAGCATTTCAGTTTTGCTCTTTCATGCCAAAGAGTTATGACGAAATCTTATAACGCGATACAAAGATCTCTTCTTCTTCTTCCTTGGATTTGATTGATATTGAACGATTAGTAATATATGTAACTGATTTTAAAAAATTTTGTAGTTATTATGTAATGACTAAATTCTATGTAAGTTGAAATATTGAAATTTTTTGCAAATGTTCGAGATATAAAATAAAATCTTTGCGACCGAAAACAGATTGAAGTCAAAGTACTTAAAAACTTGATATTGAAAAATAGGATCCAAACAAAAGACACGCGCAATATCGCATTGAACATGTTCGTTCTCGTCCACGGATGATAACGAATTACGCGATAAAAAGATGTTTGTGGTATGAGATAAAAAAACAATGCGTCTCGCGTAACAGAGAGGATGGGCTCCAGTTTCATTGATGGGACTCGTTGAAGCGTGATCGAATCAGGAACGCGATACCGTTTAACAGCACCGTTCGCGTGCACACTTTACGGCACGCGGCTGTTCATCGTCTACCTGCTGCCGCGAATATTGGATGTTTTCCAGCAACGTTACACTGCGTAATACGGTGTATGACTCAATGCTTTCCAACTACGACACAATCGTACACCACTAAAATGATGTCTTCGATTGTGTCATCGTTTTGTGTCACTTCATTTTGCCAACATTTTTACATTTGGTACCATTTAGTACTATTTTTTTCTAGGGAGTCTTCCAATACAAAAGATAAATTTAAAAAAATTTAAAGAAAACTTAAACTTTGAAAATATATATAACGACTGCCTTGTACACTGATGGTGAAATACAAAAGCTAATAAGCAGCATTCCAGCTACATGTCGACACTGTGTAACATTGTGTCACCCAGTGTATGACTGTGTTCTGTTGCTGGAAAGTACCCGTTGACACGTGCGTGCGCGTGAGCCAAGTTGTCCATCCAAATTTACCAACGTTAATTTTTACCGCTTTGCCAAGTTCGCGCTTTGTGATATAAAATTACGAAATTATGCCGCTCCTATACCATCAAAATGAACCTAAACGCTCCACCAGTTTCACCAGCTGGAAAACGAAAAGCTCGTTGGGTGTGTCGCCTCTTTCCCATCATAAAGACATACTTAACGGCTCGCAACTGTTTCGGGTGGTTGGCTCGCACTTCCTTTCAGCATAATATCATACACACGCCTTTCTGCTCTCGCAATAAATCACTCAACTCTCTACAGTGTGTAATACAGTATAAAAAAACTATCCAAAAAAATATTGTTCATCAACAAACGATGCTATGTTGAACTCTCGTAATCTCGAATCGCATGGAAAGGATGAGAAAGGGGCAGAAACTCGCTGAAGATCGCGCTTTGCGCGACACGACACATTGCCCGACATATTTGTCTCGCGCAATTAAACTCTGAAGCGGCTCTTGGCATCGTCGGCTAATTGTAAGCGCCAGCTGATGCTTGATGTTGTTGATTTGCGCTAACTGCGCACGCAAACGAGCCGAGAACAAAGGCCTCTAAGGGACATTATTCCGGGGCGTTACACGCCTTTATCTTTTCGCCGCTTCCGTGACAACCGCGAGAAAACAGGGAAATAAGAAGTCAGATATTATCTCTTATATCACCGATAAGATATAATATATATACAATTGCAAAATATGTGATCGATTGGAAAACAGACGCGAACTGAAGGATAATTTTGTCGTTGACGATTAAACAAACTGACGCGACTGACGGTTCAGGAGACGAGTCCATCATTGTCGATGGAGAGAAATGGTTGTTTCTCGAATACACGAATGCGCACGTTATGATTTTAAGTTTAATTAACCAGAACCTCTCAGAGCTAATCACGCGCGCGTTCGGCGAGCGATAATCAAAGGTGGATTGCGGTGAATTGGCTTCGCAAAAAAAAAAAAAAAAAAAAAAAAAACTACCATGAAAATTATCATAAAGGGGGCCTCGGCGTTCTTCAAGGACCAACGCGTGTAATTTGGAGCAATTTGGCAATTGCATATAATTGATGAGGATGCCTTTTACTTGCCGATGGGCCGCTCGCGTCGCGTCCGCGTATCCGCAGTTAAGTAGGGCTAATCACCAGGTTGCCCAGGGTTCTCGGGAACATCAAGAACCTGTCTTCTAGCGCCGAAACGTCGGGGCCGCGTATATACTTACGCCGGTCCCTATACTATATTCGGTTGGGGCCTTAGATACCTGGTGTACCTCCCTTTCTGTCTCTCCCTCTCTCTCTTTCCGTCCAGTCTATGGAATGGCAGGGCCCCCGAAGAAGAGAGACCCTCCGCCTACTTCCCAGAAACAAGGACCACGGCTCCCCATTGTTCTTGCTAATTGCCACCCTCCTGTAACCGTCCGGGCGGCGTCCACCCGCTTCCCGGACCGTTTTAAGCCGCCTCTCCACCTCCCCTCTCCCTACCCTTATAATGGTTCGGATAGCTCGGCTCGATAGTTACAAGTCCCAACGCAAATACCACTTTCGGTACTGCACCTTTGTGAAACGGAAATTGGCCGAAAGCTGGGCGAGCGGGATCGTTCGGGATTGTCCCACGCCCCTCTCGTCTCTCGCCCTGAAGGGAGGTTCGTTTACCGCATAGCGAAAATATTTTACCTGTTTTATTCTCCCTCTTCTTTTGGACGATGCGTTCTAGAAACACGGAAAGTTACCCCCGAGGTGATGATTTCAAGGGCGTTGCTCTGCATTTTCCCAGAAATGCGACCGAAACGTCTTTCAAGTTTTCTTTTGTAAAATTGAGAATAATAGAGACATTTATCTCTCGTAGAATCGCCTCTCTTTGAGAACCTGCAACAGGTAATTACGTGCATATAAAAAATGCTAATTTATAATTTAGAGCAATTAATTCAAGATAAAATTGATTAAAAATTTACAATAATAAGAATAATAATGAAAAAGGAAAAATATAAAAGAAATAAAAATATGGAAAAATTTTGTGAAAATAATTATTCTCGGCCTAATTACGAAGTAGAAATCCTATGACATCTTACTCCTCGAAGACACATAGATAGATAATTTACTCAACCGCTTTATTCAGTCCGAACATCACATTCGACAAAAGAGAGAGCTGCTCATTCTAAACACATGACGCAAATTTAATCCTTCTGTCATGACCGTATATCCGGGTACCCAAAGCAATCTTAAATAAAATGTGTCGGACCTTTCTCGACCCGAAACAAAATACAAAACGCTTTTGTATTAGGAAATCTTTTAAAATATAACGAGAAAGAATGTTCGATGTCCAGTAGCTGTCAGAAAGAAACTGTCGCAACATGTTGGTACCCAGATACCCATACATTGATGGAAAGATAAAAAATTATGTATTGACACAGAGTTAATTAATTCTTCAAATTTTTCCAGCACAATAAGATTATCGAATGGGTCATATGATTTTCGAGACTCGTATCGCGAGCACTTTTGTCTCTCGACAAAAGGTTTCTCACGAACCATGCCGAGACGACGAGCTTCCTCGACGAAGCGGACCGGTCCTCTTCATGGCCGGCGCTCTTTCGGCCACTCCTTTCGTCTTTCCACGACGATGCTGATGAGGAGCCGTCCGTCCCTCTTTTTCCCTTTCGCATAACTCCGCGAGTTCATAACCCGTTCGCTCCCTAGGTACAAACAGGTGTCTCGCGGCCGGCTACTCGTCGGACCCTCGTGATTCTCTCGATCCTTTTCTTTTTCGATCCGCGCGAGTCGTTTATAATTCTCACCGCTACCTTAATACTCCTAATGGGATATCTCCGCATTTTTCTTCGTGAATACGCGACGAAAAGAAAAACTAAATTCCGACGAGCAAACGGAAATGCCAATATCTTTTTGGCTCGTTGACGAAGTATTTCGAAATCAGCGCGAAACAGAGACGCGATTTGTTCTCGCTCTCATGTTAATTACTGTTACGCGGACTGTAGCGCTAATTAGAAAAGCGCGTTCGCTAATGCATTTGGCTTGATACAGAGTTCGCAATATGTATGTACCTAGACAAGACGACGTTGCGCAACACTTTCACGGATTACATGGATATACTTGAGGAAGCTCGTTAGTTTCATCACTGCGTAACAGAGACTGGCATATATCTTGGAAGACAGGGTCGCCATCAACCAGTAATAAATCAAAGAAGTTTATTATTACATTCAAAACATTTTTCTTTCATTCAATTATCTGATTTACGATTATATTTCAGGCTTTTTAAAATTGAAAAATAAGACAAAGTTGTTTCAGGTCAATCGTATAATAAGAAACAATGTCTAACTTTATTTATATCGATAGAACGTAATATTTTAGTATTTATTGTGAAATTGATTAAATAATATAATTTAAAAATTTTTTGCTACCTTAAAAAAAAGCTCTAGAAAATAATGTTATATTATTTCTCTAAATGTATCATGTTATATTTTTTAACGTAATGTTTTCTTCATCAATAATTAAAAGACTTTATTATTATTACTATTATTTGATTTTTCTATCTATTTTCGATTTTAAGATATCATTCAGTTTTTTTACGGTCGAAAAAATTTAATTTCCTGTTTTTTTAACTGGATCTTTACGTAAGATATCTTTTATGTTAACAGCGGCCCTGGCGCTATATACCTATTACATATATACTCGTACATAGATCGCCGCTCTTCTAATTGCATGTACATACAAACGGTGCTCGTTCGAATCAAGTCCAGCTAGAGCTTTCTATCCTCGGGCGGGTGACTCGGAGCCTCGTTCATCAGGATATCGCGAGTCTGTAATCGCGAACCTTTATCTTCGAAACGCTTCTCTTTTCGCACTTGCGTACGATGATACCATCGATTGCTTTTATATTCGTTTCTATCTTCCTCTAAATCGAGAAAGACTATATAATAACTATCTCTGGATAAAAAATTTCATACGATCGAGATCTGCATCCTGTAAGGTATATATTTCTGGATGAAGCTAATTTTGGGGGGGGGGGGCTCAAAGTTACATATAATGATTTGTGACATGTTTGAATTGCGATAAATCGAAATAGAATGGTTCGCGATATTCGACGATCGGGCACGTCAAACTCGACGATGGGAGAGATCTCGCTATCGAAGAAAAGAGAAAAGAGAAATATATATACGATGATAAAAAAATGAAAAAAAGAGAGAGGGGGATGACTCGCCCAGGCTGGCCCAGGGAATAATTAATATACCACGGACGCATAACGAACGACTTTGCGATGCAGTTTGTTTGTTTTCGGATGGCTATTCCCCAGCCTCAGGCTTGCCGGTCGTATCTCTCTTTAGTCGGGGGCCTCTCGACCTCCCGCTGCTTTCTCTCCCTTTCCTTCTCTTTATTTTTTTTATTTTAAACGCACGCACACACATACGGGATTGTCTTCCGAGTGCCTCTTCTTTACAGTCTTCTTTCCGAAGCTACTGTTTCTTATTTCGACTCAATCTTTACATTAGCATTTTTAATACGCTTTTTCTCTTAAAAATATATGCTTATTTCACAAATATTGCACGATATAAAATATATCCGAATTAAAAGAATAATTTTTTCTTTTTATTCAAAATGTAAAATCGATATTTTGTATATATATTATAATAAAATTCTCGCGGTTTGATAAAACGAATGTTGAAACGAAGGAAGTTTCATCATCGAGATACGCACAAATTTAACGCTCCGAGGACGTTCCGAGAAACTGAAGTATACACTTGCGACTTCAGAGTCTACGTGTAATTTTCCAATTCGCGAAATACGTAATACCGCCGTCGCGATGGTATCGTCTCAAGTGGCCCCTATTCTTTGTCTCGCGCGTTTATTTGGCGCAGAGTCGCTCCAGAGAGGAGGAAGAAGAGGAGAGGAGATATGCGCGGAAGGCAGCACCGCATGCCTCTCTCCATATATCCTCTCCACTTTAATCTTTCTTTTGTGACTCGGCTGTTTTAGCGTTTTTTATTCCCCGATGAGCTGGTGGACCCCGACAGGCCGCGAACGGAGAAGAGAGAGAGAGAGAGAGAGGGGCTTCGCTCGCCGGCGAAGGGAGAGAGCTGGGGAAGGAGGGGGAGAGACGGAGGAAGGCAGCAAGACATCGCTGCGGGCTTATTAGCAAGAAACCGGTGGGGAAAGACCAAGTCGCGAGGGGGGAATCGGCAAGATGGTTGGACCCAAGGGGGTTGTGGGGGCAAACGAAGCCGAGCATGCTCGCGGATAAAGATGGCCTCGCAATATCATAATAAACGTAATCTCGTCTCTTTCTCGTATCTTCTCTGTCTTTGCCCTCCTCCTCCTCCTTCAGCCTTTCTTTTCGTTCATCTCGTACGGTTCTCATTAACGCACAGTCGGGGGGATGCGGCCACCCTCCTTGCGTGCACTCGCGCTCGGAATACAACATTTTTCTGATGCGGTCAGACTCGTTCGAAAATCTCGATAAAGACAATCTCCTTTCCCTCCCCTTTCCCTCCGCGAACGATTTATGCGCGCTTGAAGAGCTTTGAGAAATCGGGCTGTCAAGGTCCTCTCGGCTTGCTGACGAAAAAGTGACCGAGTCACTTGTTTCGTTCATTAAGAGAAAAAAATAATCGTGACCACAAATTCTTATGCTTGACAAAATTAAGATGCGTCAAATATATTCGAAAAATATTTAGAGTTTAATCTCTAATGTATTTTTTTCATATACAATTACTCAAACTGGAATAATTGAAAATTTTATATACACGTTGCTTCTGATTGATACAACGCAGATGAGAATATCCTTCAATTTTCAATTACTCCACTCAATCGTTTGATCTTAAAAGTGTTTCATTGTGAACTTACCATATCGATCCCTTTTTTCGGTTTGCAGATTCCTCTAAAGCGAAAGAAGTGAGATGCTACTGCAATCAACCGGAATGCGTTCCCCTGGGGTACATGTGTCGCGGTAGAGGATGCTTCACGGAGTTGCCGTCGAGTGTAAAGGAACCGCTCTCGAAAGCGGAACACAGCGTCCTTAGCGGTTGCCTGGACGGGAGCTCGAAAAATGGCCAGTGCCCCGCGGGATTCCTCTGCTGCGACCAGGATCTCTGCAATCACGTAGACAGTCCTGCGATGAAAAGCAAACTCAACCAGACTCTACGAGGTTCGACGCGACCGCTCTCTTTCTCTCTGCGCATTTTTAGCGCATCGTTCTCAACATTAGTCCTGTCATTGTATCTGTCATGTTTTGATCATTGTATGACATCTTAATTTGTCAATTATTTAGATATCATATCATGTGTACGATTAGAATCTTGCTCCATATTTTTGCACAATATCAATTGAAATTGATCCTTCTGTCAATAACGGGTACCAAAAGCAACTTAAAATATAACACGAAAGAATGTTCGATGCCCAGCAGCTGTTATAAAGAAATTATTATTGTTCAATGTGTCAAAAACACACAGTTGGTACCTGGGTATCCATACATTGATGAAAAGATGAAAAATTATTTATTGACAAAAGGATTTAATATATTTTTAAATAAATCAAAAATACCTTTTTAAATCTACGGGAAATCAAACATCTGATTGCTTGTTTATGATGTCGTTGTAGTAATGATCAGCGATCGGCGAGCGTACTTGGCTCCGATGCATCCGGACAGTCAGGATGTAGGAAATCAGGCGACAGTGCATTGGTTCCCAAGCGCGACGATCGGCGTGGCTGTCTGCGGATTCGTCCTCTTGCTGATGATCGGCAGTCTAGCTGTCAGGTGGCTCCAGCCCATGCCGCCGCAAAATACAAATAAATTCGTGCCGCATAGGACATCCGACAACGGGCCGCCCTTACTTGGACCACCGAAAGTGCCTCTGGTTTAAGAAACCCCGCGCGCGATCCAAAGACAAAAGTTTCGTCGACGATGGTGTTCGAAGTAATAGTTTATAATTTAAGTAGAGCTGAGCTTTAGTATATGACTCACGGAGACAATCGGGAGTTGTGCCATATACCATGTGTATTCGAGTCTTGATCGCAGTAGATGTACTGTGGATAAAATTATTTTATACAATTTACAAATAGTGATCTTATTACAATATTTAACTTTGTTTCAACTCCGTCGATTTCTAACGGTGTGTGTGTTTAATATACATGTACAGCATGCAAGTTTCTGCAAGAGATTTTACGGAGATACGCCGGGGTCATATACTAAAAAGAGTCCAGCCATAAGGCTATCTAGAAAGCTAGCGGGCCATCGGAGGCTCCACTTGGCTGTGAATTTTACGAAGAAAGCAACTAACTGTAAATTATATATATCGTAACGATTAGGATGTATTTTACTTGTTGCATTTCCTCGAAACGTCATCGCGACGACGTGAGATCGAAGAGTGAGAACCGAGAGAGGAGTCGAGACTTTTTTTATGAGACCCTCTAAACATGACGTTTACGACAATACAGTGCGTACAGTTTCTGTGTCGTTGTAAAATTGTAAATATAGATATATGTACCTATACATGTATTTTTTATCATATTGAATATTGATTCGACGATGTTGCTCTAGTTAACGTTGCAATCATCGTGAATTCTCTCGTTCCCTAAAAATATTATATATAATTTTTATTTACAAACAGTACTCTTCGAGTAAAGTAAAGAAAGACTATATTTCACAAATTATCTCGTAACGGGAAATAAATTTTTGTAATTGACATTAATTTTGTTGTACCGTTGCGACTCTTCAGCCACAGCCATTAAATTTGTTTGCAAGAGCGTACTTTAGGAACTTAATTATATTTTTAAGCGTATTCCGTATAAACACTATATTGTGATATATACTACGACATAATAACGATTAAATAAATACATGTAGAGATCTGCCTAGACTTTGTTTTACATTGTGTTACTTGTGAGAAGTGAACAAAAAAAATCAAAGTAAAGTGTATTTTTTAAGCGTCTCAATGTGTTATGTTTTGTCTCTATTTATTTGTTCCTTTTCATTGACAACATATATATATATATATATATATATATATATATATATATATATATATATATATATATATATATACACACACCATATCGGTATTCGGTATATAGGAAGGATACGTCATTACTCTATAAAATAAGTTCTATTCCATTTGATCAACTCAGAACATGATGTCGTGCGATTTTAATCTTCATAAAAGACGCGCATAATATAAACATTTTGGCATCACAGTTTAAAAACCGTTCATTATTTTTCTCATATATATCATATTCAATTTGTTTCACAAAATTCTTATTTATTATATCTCTTATTTTGTGTGTCTTACGGGTCATTATTTTTTTTTTTTTTTACTCTGTTCCAAAAAAGTGCATTATTTTACAAAAATACTGTTCAAGGTATACTGTATCGCTTTCAATTCTTATATTTTTCTGATCCTCGGCAGAAAATAAATGTTACCTTTCCTTAAAAAAAAAAAAAAAATTATAATAAAAGCGATTCTCTCATCTTCTCAAGTCAATTGAATTTCGAGCGTGAAATTACGCGTCTTGTCTATATATGTACATGCACATGTAACATAGAAATATCGAGATTAATTGTTTTATCAGTCACAACCCACATGACATGGGTTTTTTCCGGAGTAATATTACATTAATAATGTAATGATTTTAGGAAAGTATCTCTCCGAATGATTTGACATAGGCCTCGTGAAGTTTGTTAATAAAATCCGGATCGCTCTTTAACAGATAGTTGAAAGCTTGTAAAAGCTGATTCCTCGTCAACGGTTCCAATGGTCTGCTCAAGGGCTCAGGTGGGCTGGGAGCGGCAAACATGACAGGAGGTATTAACGCCGGCGCCGATCCTCTTCCTGACAACGTAGGCGCTGCCGGGATAATGTCGTCCGATGACTAGATCAAATAAAAGGGGCAAAAATTAAGATATGCATGTATTTAATAAATTCGAGATAGATAACGAATTACTGAAGTTTTCTTACTGTGTTTCCGGAGGCGTGAGCAAATAATGACGCAAGCGGATTGGCATTGCTGGTATTGGTAATGTTTGAAGCTTGATGATTTCTTAAAGTAGACGTCGATGTGTTGGTTGGAGATTGTATCCTGAGGAATCTAGTCGTTCCGTTCGAATCGCTGACGCTCTGAGTTACGGGTAGCGGCAGATCTTGCGAGATCGGCGCTGACGTGGACATTACCGACTCCTGTTGAGTCGGTTTGTTCCGCCTTTTAGATCTGTTGGCCGAAGGAATCGACGTCGGCTGCGACTGATTGACGATGGGCTGCGGTGTTATAGATCTCTGCTTCTCAATATGTTTCTCAATATGTTCCAAAGTGTGCGCCGCCGGATAGGACATTAAACGCGCGAGTATAGGTTTATTCGACTCGACTGGACTCTCTCCCGACGTAGGTTGATTGCCTGGTTTGAAATGCCCAGTGTTCACCTGCACGACAAGATACAAACCATGAATAAAGAATCGAGTACACGTGTCGCTCTAAAGTACAGATGATGCTACTGACCTTAGCTTTAGCAAAAAAGTCCATTACACTTTGCGAAGTGACGTCAGGTCCTAAGGGAGCGGATAATGAGCTAGAAATATTGTCAGTTGTGGGTGTAACCAATGGAGACTTCGATCCGATCGCGTTTCCGCTATCGCCACCTCCGCCTCCACCTCCCCCGCTGACTCTGCACGTGTTGAAGTCTTCTTGCGCCTTGCTGAGCATACTAAATATATCCACATTGTTTACATTCGTCGGTCCTAAGACCTGTTTCTTAACTTTATTCTGCGGCTTGCTGTTGATCTTGCGACTCTCTTCGCATTCTTTCAAAAGTTGATTCAATTTGTTTGCGATGCGAACACACTCTTCCTTTTCGTAGAACCAAATACCATAGATGTTGCATCTGGAATTTCTATATAGCAGAAATGGTTCCTGCAGTTGCAAATCTAAACCCGGGGCAACTGGTTCTACTAGATTGTTCGTGTTCAATCTGCAACAGATTTAATTTTTTTTTTTTTTTTTTTTTACATACAATATACATACTATCAATACTATTGATATAAAAAAATATATAAGAGAATGTGAGAGAGATATCGCGCAGAGTTTAGAATAAAATAAGTGATTTGCGTTCGCGAATGTAACACACCCACAAACAACGCGTTATAATCCGAACCTTAAATCAGGATGGAGAGATGTATGTTACCTGTTCATTATGAGAATACTGTTATACGGCTCGCCGTTTCTCGAATAGAGAAATAGAGCTCCCTCGATGTCGGTCTTTTCCCACTCGTTCTCCTCCCCGTTGAAGGTATACAATGCGACGTGGGTCGCGGTCTCGAGGATATCCTTGACATAAGGATCGACTCGTTTCAACGCGGCCACGTTCATCCTCGACTCCGTTCGATCCGTCATGATGATAATGATGATGATGATAATAATGAAATATTATTGAGATTGCGACACGAGATTGGTCCAGAATCCAGCGATTTAGCTTCAAGCAGATGATTTCCACCACCTTTCGGAGTCGATCGCACCAGTCACGAAGAGAGTCGTATTTTCAAATAACGTAAGCAGCTGCTTCTGCAATGAACGCCATACTAGATTCTCGGGTTGATACGACTGGGACGCTAAGGAATTCGCGAAGTGTTCGAAAGATGGCACGACGGCGCCATTTTGTTTGTTTTTTTTCTTTTTTTTTTAGATACGTAATGAAGATGGCTGTAACACAGATTAATAGACAGATAGCCAAAGGTCTGAAAAAGGCAAGACCGGCATTTCCGTGCGACAGACTTTGCCCCTTACCGACACACTTTGCCCCTGGTTCGAGTCCGTGCTAAACTCCGTTAACTTTACCAAAAGACTTTGCCCCTGGTTCGAGTCCGTGCTAAACTCCGTTAACTTTACCAAAAGACTTCGCCCCTGCACCCCTATTCTGTAACTTTTTAACAATACTTTCAAGGAGAGATCGCGGTTGACTCTTTACCGATTTTGATCTCCTTTTTTATAGTGAATCTGTATTGAATTTAAGTTGATCCGTGTTCGAGCTTTTCGTCCAATGCGCCTTGTAAGTAATATTTTTTTTTTTTTATATTGGATATTTAGAGAAATTTTCATGTTTGTTATAAGGCCTAAAGAAAGACACAGTTTTGATTAGTACCGCTGGCGCAGCGAGAGAACACAAGAGTAGTAACTGTGGGGATCGATCCAAGGTTCAAAACTTGGGATGACATAACTTTTTTTTGTTTTTTATTATTTTTTATGTATATGTTATATGTATTATTTATTACGTAGACATAAATATTCGGCATATATTTATTGTTTTTTAGATACGCATATATCTTCTTATATATTTAAAATGTATAAAATAATCATAATATAAATAAAATATTTTTAGAAATATTTTAATTTTTTAAAAATTCATACATTTTTTAAATTTTTAATCCGAATGTTTTCCGTAAGTTATGAAAAGTGTGTATTCTAACATTATTAGATTATTTAAGAAAATTTAAAAAATGTATAAATTTTTAAAAAGTAAAAATATTTCTAAAAATATTTCTCTGTAAAAATATTTTATTTATATTATGATTATTTTATACATTTTAAATATATAAGAAGATATATGCGTATCTAAAAAACAATAAATATATGCCGAATATTTATGTCTACGTAATAAATAATACATATAACATATACATATAAAATAATAAAAAACAAAAAAAAATTATGCCATCCCAAGTTTTGAACCTGGGATCCCACAATTACTACTATTACCGTCGTATTAACGACGCGACTTTTGACTTCGAAAATGACTTATTTCTTGGGAATGTAGTTAGTAGTTACTGCATTGGCCACTACTACGATATGGCGCTGAAATCAGTGAGAAATGCCGGTCTCGCCTTCATCCAGGTCTTTGGCTATCTGTCTATTAATCTGTGGCTGTAATTTGAGGTTTGTTCTTTACAATTAAACTTTCCGCACTAGAGTGCACTAATCACTTCTTTCTCTTTCTTTCCAACACTTGAATATACATCTGTTTTATTTTCAGTGTATAAAATTAGTGCAGAAAGTTCAATTATGAAGAACAAGTCTTTGATTGGAGCAGCCAAATTGTCGCGAGCGAATCGTTATTCGCGCTCTGGAGCTCAATTCTGTACACGCGTATCGACAACTGTCGGTTCGGTAAGTTAGCGACGTTCGTTGTTTGCACTACCGACATAGACGGATTGAACCTATTATTCTATATACAATGGTCGTAACGACATCCATCGTTGCAAGCGACAGTCGTCGGTACGACTTTATCGTAAAGTACAGTCATAGATAAAAGAGAGTTTTCAGCCAATAGCATTGCGAATTGTAGAATGGTCCTAAGGTTTACAAATAAAGAACAGCTCTGTCGTTTTTCGCGCCACGTTAATTACACACGTGTAATATATGTATATATATTTTAGACTCGTAAAAGTATGTATAATATTATATATAATTTTATATGACTATATAATTATATATATTAATGTTGCCTGACTCCTATATATATCCTATATGATTTCATATGATTTATTATATAATTATGTTATATAAAATATATAATATATATATATATATATATCTACAATATATAATTATATAATATATCATATAAAATCATTTATAATTATACATATTTATATTTATACAGAATTTTATATATTATATATATCGTCATTCTCTTCTTTCTACACGACGTTCCGCATTTTTCGCTCTGTGTTGTAATAATAATAACTCCCAAGCGAGAAATTCTTGTACCATTTTTATTTTAATGCTAAAACATGTTTATATTTATAAGATGGTAAATAAAAATTAATAATAATATATAATATATATTAGAATATAATACGTGTCGCTTGACGCTGTTAACGACACCGACGACTGTCGGTGAACGTGTACAGAATTGAGCCCCTGCTTTACTGACAGCTGACAGCACAATTCGGTCTCGAAAAAGGCGAGGATGAGTCTAGAAGGCGCCTTCTCGATTATAATGATCGATTATGATTGATCGCTCTCGCGCGCAGTCGCATCGGGATTGTTTATAAGTGCTCAGTGCACAGAAAATGTGATTTGCATTTTAGTGATGTAGGACTTTGCAGAGTAATGCCGTTTTAATTATAAGTATATAATATAATAAAAACCGAGAGTCACGCGGTCAAAGATTATCTGATCAGAATGACCGATCAAGATACAAATAATAATGCTCTTCCGTTACGGGAAAACTTAGTAAGTTATTGAGGAAAGTCATTAAGTTACATAAATGTAAAAAAAAAAATTATTTCGCGCATCAGCAAGTTGCTTCGTTGGATTTAATTTTAATAAATGATGTATGGACGTATATATTATACGTATTGTAAAGAGAAGCTGCTAACTCTGCCATTGCTTCGTTTTAATTTAAATTTATATTATTTAAGGTGAAAACTGCAGTACAGTTTCTACAAAATCCCAAAGTGTCGTCGAGTTCGTCGATGCAGAAGCAAGAATTTCTTAAGAGGAAAGGCCTGACGGACGAGGAGATCAAAACAGCTTTCAAACTAGCATCCGTTGACAATACCGCTGATCACAATGCCTTTCAGAATCAGAATCAGAATCCGTACACCACTATACAAATGTCACAAGGACCTCCTATTTATCCCTATCATCAAACAAGCGTTTACCAATCGACCCTTTTGCAAAAAATCAAAGATATCTTTAACACGACTGCATTAATCGGAGCGACAGTGTATTTTGTCTATTGGCTTTATAAGGTATTTTAGTATGATAGATCTTTTATGTAAGATATTGTGAAAAATTGCCAACAATTTTGGATTTTCTCGGATTTCATTTCTGGATTTCGAGATACAAAATAAGAATAGAATTCTCATTTATCTTACATCAATCAAACAACACAATTTCTAATTTTGCAGAAGTTTATAGAACCCTTTTTATTTGGTCGAAAAAAGAAGAGCAGCGTAGAAGACAAGATAACTGAATTAGACAAGACTGTTCAGGATTCAATGAAAGAAGTGAAAGACTCTATTTTGAAGGTGGAAGGTGACGTGCAAAAACTAACTCAGCATCAAGCATTGGATCCTACTATTCCACAATTGGTGCATGAACTAAAGCAAGATTTGTCTAGTCTAAAAGCTTTACTCTTATCAAGGTATACCCAATTTCTTTCTTTTTTATATATAGTTTCTTGTATACAGAGTGTTTCATTTTAAATAGGAAAATATAATTTAATCTCAATGTTTTTTTTTATATTATTAATTTCAATTTAAAATTTCGGAGATTTATATTTTTTAATATATTTTCTGGCAAAGTAAGTTTGTAAAACTTTTATCTAAAACATTTTCCGATATCAATGATTTTAAGAATATTCACATGCATCATTTAAAATAGGACACTCTGTATATCACAGATAATAATGCATATAGATCAGTAATAGCAATTTATTGCCATACAATGAGATTATTTCATTTAGACATTATTTGCCATTTTGTTTTCATATATGTAATATTTGCTTATATTAAGATCATTCTTTTTACAAGAGATCAATCGTCGTCACAACCTCACACTTTGCACACTCATACATGTACAATTTTATTCAAAATTGCTTAAAAAATTGATACTTGCGCGTTTGGATGCCCTGATCATTTTGTAAACAAGAGTTTTACAAAATATAAATTTGTGCTTTTCCTCATCTTACTCCTACTTTTGACCATTTGCACTTTTGAATCAATCTTTTATTGTAAACAGTTCTCTGATTATATACGTACATATATCTTTTCATATTGTGTGTAATACATGAGAAAATTAACTTCAAATTTTTACACAGGCTCTGACTGTCTATAATTATATCTATTATCTATTTTTAATTATGTTTAAATTAGGAAACAGTTCCCTAGTGCGCCAGCTTCTATTCCACCATGGCAGTTGGATGCGACAAATGTAAGTCAAGGAAAAGCAACTGAACGAGAGGATGATGCTGGAAGTGGAAGTAGTACTAACAATTCAGATAGTTCTTTGGAAATGATCCGAGAAGACCCACCCAAAGAGTAAATTTAAAAATTTCGTATATTGTAATAATTTTCATATATAATGATGTATTCTTCAATGTACGATATACTCTGCATAATATGTTGAAATGGATTATAGTTTTACAATTATACGGTATTTTAAATTTGTTATTTTTAAAATCTGTTTTCAAAGGTTTTAAAAATCAAAGATGTTATTTTTATATAAATAGAATTGTATAGTCTTATATAAGAAGAAGACAGTTCAAAATTAAAAAGAATCCTGTGAACTCTTTCTTTTTAATACTTTGTATATTCATAGCATAAATTATATTTTTAGTAAAATTCATGGTTTTCTAAATTTTTTAACATCAATCAATCACAAAAAACAACTTTGATTCATTAAAAAAATATAAAACAGTTTTATATATTAGTTATCACCTTCGTTATACAATAAAATAATGAATAAATTGGTCAAATAAATATATTAAATAAATGGCGTATTTCCTTACTTGTAAATTTAAATTAAAATATGTTCTTTGTATAAGATCTAAACAAACGTTTATAGAAAATTTGCTTCGATACTTTATATCATCACTGTACAGATACATATAAGAAAAATGAAGAGAAAATATAATTAAAAATTATTTAATGATTTCTGAGACGTTTTCAGATGAATAGAGGGAATATTTCCATTTTACAACTGCGGGATTTATGGTAATTAATGTATATATTATACAAATATTTACATAATATATGTAAGAAACTTTTTTGTAGATTTGTGAGAGCCAGATCGTCTTATGTGAAGACAATTCATACCTGTAAAGATGTAACATTTTCACCAGGAAATAAGATAATAAAATGAACTGCTTAATATTTTATGTAAATATCAATATTTTAATCTCGAATTAAATCGAAGACAGTCATAATACAAAGTATCGTATTAAAGAATCTCATAAATTTTAAATTTTGTGATTCAAGATGAAATTTCGTGTCATATTACAATACAAACTAAAAAATTAGTGTATTTTTACATTATAGTACTTGTTTGTATCTGCGTTACAGACTTATACATACGCGCGTGTCTATGCATGTATTCGGGTACAATTTTATGGAATAAATAGATTTTAACCACATTACTTCCATTCAGAATACTATATGCATCACCCATGAGCTCATATCAATGATTATGTACAACAGAAAGAGTACACGAGAGTTCTCTATAATACACAATAAGATAAATACTTAAATAAAAAAAATGTTATTGAGAAATGATTGATGTTATTGGATCTTACGCGCATGGGCATATTTTTTTTTTCAAGATTGTACGAATAAATTGATTTTATACATTTATATATAAATGCATATGTATGCATATACATACATATATATATGTACATATATGTAAATATTTTTTAGATGAAATCTATATTTTGTAACTTATATATCGATCATTCATACAAAAATCAGTCGCGCTCCATTAAATACATTCCGAGTAATATGTACAAGATGTATAATGTCCGATATTACTATTATATGATTAAATGAGCGAACGAACGAAGTACACAGGCGTGTATGTGTGTGTGTTATGTTGTGGGTTCATTATCTTCCTATTATCTCACTTACAAAGAGAACTCATGACATCCGATTCATCGACCCTTTTCTCTTTGCGACCATAAAGCAACTAAGTTACTAAGTTATGCAATCTAATATATATAAATATATAAATGAAAAGAAGTGCATTTCTTCTTAAGTATTATAATAAAATTTGACCGCAAAGTTCCAATGTAACATACGAGCATTTATCGAATATTTGTAACAACTAAGTTTTTAAATTGTAAAATCTTTTATCTTTGTTACACAATTTTGAATATTAGTAATAATATAATACAATATTATAGCATCATATATATATATATATATATATATATATATATATATATATAGTAAGAATATAATATATATAAGTTATGTATATAATAATATAATCATATAGCACATATTATTAATTTATATAACGACTTTATTATAGTTGAACATTTTATTATAAAATAATACAAATTTAAATATAACATATATACAATGAAAGAAAATGTTATATATTGCAGCACTCTGTTTTATACAAGATTTGATTATTTATAAAAAATGTTTTCTTATACAAATGATTGAGTATTTGTACTAAAATTCTAGCAAGAGAAGATTGTATAGAATGCCTACACTTTGCAATTTTAGTATTATTAAGTAAGCTTTACTTTAGTGCTTAGCAATGATAGTCAACAGACTCAAACATTATGTACATATACTTTTACGGTCAAATTTCTTTAGAATTTTTAGAAAGCTTTTTTTTTCACTCATATCATAGTAGTTGCAACTACTATGTCATATGAAAAAGATCAAAATTAATTGGTGAATCGTGAATGTCATAAACTCCCGTTGTTAGAGAGCGCTTATCAATGCAATCAATCAACATTATAGATCATAATAGTAATATTTCATTTTACGGAAGTTTTGATGAGAACAGATGTCATTCTCTCTTTTACCTGGTTTAATATTAATACTTCTTATTATAGATAACCAGGACAGCTGCCTCACTGATACAGTGAGTTACAGCAGCATCCGTTTGACTTAGTGTACATTTCTCTCTCTTTCTATACATCCTAGGTAAATAATATACAATAACGAAAGTACTTCATTTCGATATTCTTTCCTTTTTTCTTTCATAATGTGTGTCCGCCAGAATATATAAATAAAAACTTTAAGTAATCCTTACCTAAAATGAAAAACCTTGCTGGCTAGCAGTCCTATCTTATTTTCGTATCTTTCTGTCTTTGGCAAAGGCTTGTGTAACAGAGAAAGTAAAAAAAAAAAAATTCAATTCACGATTTTGCACACATAGGAATTGTACAATAAGAATTATCCTAGGATGTTTTGTGCTGACATAATTATTGGCTGAATACACCACTTCCCTTCGATATTTACTCGTCATTGTTTGTCGAGTATAGAAAAAAAAACAAAGATTGAAGAAGGGGACTCTCTCTCTTTCTCTCTCATTGTTTCTCATTATACGGGCAGCGATCTAATGTTGCTATTATCAATAACAATAATAATCCTAGGCTAGACACACTAACTGAAACTGTTAGCAGTTTCATTTCTAGAATATCTAGTGTACCGCTTAATCTCAGTTATGCTACCAAGTATGATGTAAATGTAAATTTCTTGAAAGAACGGATCGTACATCCTGCGTGAAACGAAGTGCGTCCAAGACCGGAAGTAAGCTTAATAAAGCGATATCTCCCGCATCGCTGAACCATGATTTTATAGGTATCGCATTATCTATGACAAAGAAAAAGAAATAAGCGAAATGTACAAAATCCTGTTCGAAATTTAATTATGCACATTGCTTTTCTATAAATCGAGACTGATTACAAGATGCAATTAAATGAACATTTGTTTCTCAATCACGTCCAATTATTTTTCGATATATAGCGTATATTACATCATTTTTCAATGTAAAAACTGAAGTTCGATGCTCAACTTGGAAACAGAATGAAAAGAATACGCTTACGTATTTCCGACTCTTCTCTTACGAGTTTCTTATACATTATGTTTCACACACAGCAAAAATCAATAATTAAAATTATATATACTTACGTGGATAGGCTCTGTAAGCCCCTGGACTGTTATCAAGAATAAAGACTGAGGAGAGATCTGAGCAGATTGCCGACAGATCTTTGGTATAGGAACCCATTTCAGGTGTACAGTGTTGTCTATAATATCTGCGCCTTAAGATACCTCTGTTGTTATCTAGTTTATCTGCGACTGCTGCCCCATAAATTTCCATGGATGCAGTGAAGACTACAAGCTCGTACCTATAAGCATATCACGATACAATCATTAACGGAGAATAATTGATGCCATCTTATCTGATAAAGTATAAGAAGTGCAAAGTCTAAGTGTGTGAGATCTCAAGACTTATTCGTCAATAAAATACTTGAGTGAGATCTCTCTTTTTTATACAATAATACTTACCATTGACTAACAATGTCCAAGAAGAAGTCTACGTGCGGTCTTTTATGAACAAAAAATCTAACAGGATGTCTGTCTATTGTAACCTTAAGAACAAAATCAGGAGGGGTACCAGGCCTGACAGTCGGCCTTGCCACTCCATCGTGATGAGAATGAATTAACGTTTCGTCTAAATCCAATACTAATACTTTTCTCTTAACTATACCTGAAACATTCACAAATATTAAGAATATTGATCGCAATGTATATTAGATATAAAAATTCACACATCATTGTGATACCTACTAAGTCTGTGCCTAGATAAAGGTGAGAGTGGGAAGATTTCATATTTGACTGGTTGCATTTGCGAGATCTAAAACAAGACAAAATACACATGAGATTTATATACTATAGATTTGTAATATATAAAAAATATAAATATAGCAGTTGCGAGAATACTAGTAGCCATAATTGCTTCTGCGCAATAAAAAATTTTTTAAATATATATTGATATTTCTTACAAAATAACACAATTTATAATTCAGAAAAAAATGATTTAACAAATATATTACAGTATAATTCAATATATGATTGTAGATGCATGCAATTGGAAGAAAAAAGTGAATAGATGTATTATTTACATCACAAATAATCGAAATAATAAATATAGATTATATAGAAATTAAATGACAATGTATTAAATAACTATTTACACCTTTAACTTACAAGCAGGTATGAGTGATACGAAACCATAAGTATATTCAAAGTACCAATCAGTAAAGTACATATTGTGCATTATTAAAAAATTTTGTTATAATAAAAAAAGGTATCCCAAACAAGGGAAGAACTAAAAAACTCCGAATTTTATAAATGCAAAAGTATTTTTGCACATATATAGTTTTCTAGTAAAGTTCTCGAAGAAGACACGGTAAGATTCTTGAACTTCTTTACAAGTTTCAATAAAAGTTTAACTAATTATTCCGGAAACAGATCGCCGTGGTATCTACAGTAATCAACCCGCGAGTGTGTTATACATCAACAACAACAAACATCAATGATATCTATATAAAACGAAAAGAGAAGCGAGTCGAGAGATGCTCTCTCGTAGCCTGGCTCCGGAAGAAGGCGCGAAGCACCTACTTACGGCTCTAACCTGCTTCTTGAGTAGAAAGCAGATGCAGGTCCACACACGGGAGGCCATTAAGAGGAAAGCTCTCATCCCCATCTGCAATTGCTTCAGCATCTCTACTGGTCTTCTCACCGGGCCGAAGTCCGGCGACACTTTATCTCTCCAGTCTCTCGGGTCTCCGCGCGCTCCGCTGTATGTGTCTTCCTCTTTTCTTCCCTCCCCCCCTCCTCCTCCTCCTCCTCCTCCACCACCTCGCGGATGCGTCTCGCCACTTCACTCTGTCACCGTGAATCGCGGATCGCGAACGCGACGTCCACTCGGGGGTTCTACTCCGCTTGTCACCGACGACGACGACGACGACGGCGGCGGCGGCGATGGTGGCGACGACCCCTCGTAGACCCGCGCGGGAAGAGAGAGCTGCTTCGGGGCCACTGCTCCTGCCGCTTCTCGTAAACAAAACGTATGACACCCTCGGCGTTTCGAGGCAGAAGCCGACCAGCGCGACGTGTCTACGTACGGTCTCGGCGCGCGACGACTCGCGTTTCGCGTGTGTCAACGTACCTTTACCGCGGTTCCTTCATGTTTTCCGACGAGACCGGACACCGGATTTACGTTGCGAGCCTTCTTACGCGCATCACGCAGCGGCCGCCATCTTCCGCGCATCGACCCAATTTTTCCGCACTATTCTCGCTCGCACAGCATCGCTTATCGCGTTTTTCGAACCATCCAAATCGTCGACGATGCTTTCTCGCGAGAGCACTCCAAACTGTCCTTCTAATTATAAGCTATAATTATTTCAGTACCCATCATATATCTATTTCTCTCCCTCATACATATATATATATATATATAATATTGATTTCACGATATATTTAAATAACGTTTTTCAATATACATATATATACACATAAATAGAAGAGCATATTGTTGATATTATATATATATATATATATATGTATATGCGCGTATTTTGAAAAAATTGGCTAATCTTTTTTAAAAAATTTATAATAAAACCATAAAAGAATATTTTTCTAGATACAATTATTATTATAACAGAGGGAAAAATTATGATAAAAATCACTGCTTCAACTAACAATAAATATTTTTTTATGAAAACAGATTTTGCTATAATTAATAAAGATTCGAGGGTTTATAAAACTCAAATTCCAATCGTCTCCGATTATTCTCGTTCGAGTTTTGAAAAAAGTTAGGAGATAATCGCAACATATCGATTAAATTTGAAGAAATTTAAATATACTAATTTTTATATAGAGATCTTTGTGCAACAACGCACGAGCATTTGTACATTTGTTACATACGCAAAATATTTGCTAGAAATAGATTTATTAATTACATTTTTTAAATTAATACATTTGCTTGCTAAATATGTACGATCAATTATGTATACATAATCATAATTATCAAATAATAATCAACAAAATGTACAAATTTTCCATTAATAAAGTACAATTCTTTATACAATTCTTTAAATTCGATCAATTATTTTGCTAATACATAGTCAAACGTCTTACATATATTTTGCTTTTGTACTTTACAACGAAATATATACATAAAGAAAAATTACAAATTACGAGTTACAAGAGGAAAAACAAATCAATTATATCTCATTCCATATAGATACGCTTATAAATTAAAGATGGAGATTTGTATTTATATTTATATATGTATATGTACAATAATTATGTATATATCATGGATTTATCGTAATATATATTTCATCACGACTTTAATTACATCTATCAGTTTGCAGAAAATGATTATTGTGATCACATTTAATGATAAGTCTATGATATATACGTATCAACGTTGATAATAAAAGACGAAATAGTTAACTAAACTATCTCTAAAAGTTACATAAAAAAATCTATGTACTAGCTCAAATAATTAATCAACTTCAATTTTTAGAAATTAGACGGTACAAAATATATTACAATAACAGCTTGACAAACACCGCGTAAAAGGACATTATTTATAAGTAATCTGAAAGGAGAAGATCCTGCATTTTTCCACTTTTATCTTTGATCATATTACACATGCTGGTTCTTTATAACATAATGTTATTGTCCATATAGCTTTCCAGAAGCAGAGTAGCTATGAAAGAAATATCTCGAGAAATATGTTGGCAGGCATGAGTGCGTCTTGCTGTGAAATATTAATTGAAATTTTTTTTTATGCAACAAAATATCAATGTCTAAGTAATTAATAATAATTCGTGATTCAAATAGTTTCAATACTGTTATACAAAATTTTTTCGTCGTAAATTTATTATTTAGAGATTGTTGTATTACGATAAACAGAGTTTACGTCTCTTCAACAATAATATGATATATTGAAAAAATTACGCACTATTATGTTCTACGGATATTTTTCAGCGTTTCGTTATCTAATGTATATATAATAATAAGGCGTTTTCGATGTTTAACTTTCCTTGCAATACAGCAACAGAAAGTGTTTCTTGAGTCTTTATATGTATGACGGATCAGCTATTACGACTAGCTCGAAGATCTTAAAGGCACCTGCTTCTCTGCCGCTAAATTTTTATTAGCTATACATGCAATAGCATACATAAAAAAAGCTAATAACAGAAAGTTGTAAAGAAATTATATTTCATTAATACATATAATCATATTTCTATATGAAATTATTACTCTCATTAAAAAATAATACAAGAGAGAGGTACATACATATATATATATATGCTTATATGTATGTATGTACACGTAAGAAAATTTCGTATATTTCTATATATATTAAATACTTATATATACATATATACTTATATATATGCATATATTTATGTATACACATATGTATATGTATATATGTTGTATATGTATACATACACACATATATACATGCATACATAATTTGTTATATTTTTTCTTTGAGATAAAAAATGATTGAGTTGCAGGTTTCCTATCAGATCTTACCAAGGTATTATTTAAACTTATTACGTGTATTAATCACTACACTGTCTCTCTGGATTGTGTATGTAAGAGTACGCGCGTTATGTGTGTATATGCGTGTCGCACGACGATTTCAAATTATAAACAAACGTTATAGCACTTATAGTCGACTAATCATGCTATTTCGTGAATTGTACAAGCATGAATAGCCCAAGACAATCGTATTTCACACAAAATATATCACCTAGTTTCATCTTTGTACATATTTGCTCAAATAAATACACATGAATAATTATCACATGAATGCGAGCTTTCTCTCGGGTCCTCGACTTTATAACTTTTTTTAAATATAAATTGGAAATCACGAATCTCATTATGTTATTATATTATTTACATGATACAGGACGATATTACTTGCACCTTGTACACAACAAAATATCTCAAACATTACCTTCGACTTCCTAAAATCAGCTAGAGTTTCAATGACATCTCAGAGCTGCCGGAAAATAAGAAATGTTCCGTTCTCTTTGCTATAACTTTCCGTACAACTTGCGTTGCAACATGATATATTGTTGGATATATGAACGTTAAAAAGTATTTTGCACAACTACTATTCTTGACATTATTTATTTTTTTCAGCAAAGTATAAAATGTTAAATAAACTCTAATATTTTTTTGTCTGCTCGCATATATATATCATTGTGGTATCCATTGATACAACTATTGTTTACTGTAAAAACTTTAACTTTCAACATATGCGAGAAACGATACCGCTCTATTTTCTTTTACGAAAAAAAAAAAAAAAAAAATATATAGAAGCAGTCCATGTAAAGTTATGGCTAGGCCTCTGTAGTACAAAATCCTTTTCGTAACAATATCATACTGATCGAACGTCATGTTGTAACAACGCGTTATAGTACATTACCCTCATACTCTCTCATCGATGTAATTTTCATCTAGCTATCTATCTTGCACTCGAGGGACATCGTCGTCCTGATTCTATATTCCGTACTCAGTCTACGAGCGATGCCATGTTAATGTCATATTCTATATATATGCAGTCGCAGCGTTCGCTGCCGCGATATTTCGTGTCATGTCATCTAGTGTCTAGTTTCCACCGGCATGTTTTACAACGCTTTCGGCGTGTTCTTACAATGAATTTTCGCCATTGTGAGTGATTTGTTTGTATTCGACGATACCATACATGTCACGTAACGTTGGATCGCGAATAAACAGTCTTCTAATACGCCGAGAAACCCGGCTTGTGGCAGCGTTTAACTCTTCGAATGTACATTGGTTTTTTGTGCCTTCTTCTTTCGCGCCGCCAGCATGTCATAAAAGGGATTGTGCGATATACTTTGCCTGGAAATGAACAGTGATATGTTAAAAAAATTATTTATCAAAATTTTACTGTATTTTACTGCAAAAGAGAGTACAAGTAGAGTACAAGCTCATGTAGAGAATTGCGATTCTTTCAACTTACCGCACGCATTTGATCCATTCGTCCTTTTCTTCGTCGGTAGCTGCGGACATTCTGTATACAGTATGTTTTCCTACAAATAACAGATAATAAATACGTAAGTATTTAGAAATTATAGAAATATCTTTCCTCCTTCCCTTCGTATATAATAGTTAATTCTCTTTTAATTCTCTTTTGGTTGATAGATAGATTGAACTTCATCATACCTTCGACGACCTTTCCCTCACTGTCAGTCTTGCACGCCTTTATAAACTCGGAACCAGCGGCATACAATTCGAAACAGTGCGGTTTATGCCGATCCTGAATTTCTCGAACCTGAATATTCTCTAACGGAATGATGCCACGTGGTTCCTTGTCCGTCGTATATTCGAAATAGTATAAACAATTGTCGTTCAATATGAACCATCGCCTCTTCCAACTCTTGTATCGTCCGCCTGTAACAAAATGAGGAATATATAAAATTAAGAACCCATGATTTACGCAGATATGTTATTTACCTGCTGTCTCCGTCAGGGCAGCAGAAGGACAAAGTGATACAATGTAAGAATAAGCGTTCTTTCAACGATGAATGTGACAAAAATCGAGGGATGTAATGATACGAGTATGTAATTCTGAGATCTGACACATGAACAAAATACTGCGAGTCCTCGTTAGCCCGTAAGAATGTGAAAACGTGTTTTTGAAATCGTATTACATGAAATGAAATCGAGAATCTCTTGTTTGGAATGCGGTAGTTTTGTAAAAAATCATATTACGCGCATATAAGCAGGCGTTACCTTGCTTCCATAGCCAACCCTCTTTATCAGGATTGAAGAAGGTGTGCATCAAGTCGTTACCATCGTCTTCTGGTATTTTGAAAGGCTCGGTTTTTATACTCTCGTACAGACTCTAGAAATAGATACGAATATCTTGTTGTGAGCACAAATGTGTGCTACAGAATAAAACTTTTGCGATTTCAAAAGATAAATAGGGAAAATAGATCTCAATCTGCTTTAATAAGTGTTACCTACCACAAGCAACTCTCGCGGCAGGTCTCCCCCGTTATTAATTCCTCGGTTCATTGAAATAAACTGCTCCACGCTCGGCTTATCCTTAACGCTCGGATTATGTAACGAAGTATTTAACATAATGATGGCGAAGCTCAACACGTAGCAGGTGTCCGTATTGGTGAAGATATTCGGGTTAAGCTGGCAGTACCTTTGAGCGAAACACTCCATCATGCGATCGATCTTCTGCGCCTCGCCGGGCAATCTGAACGACCAGAGGAACTGACGTAGGGCCTGCACCAATATGAGATCGGTGAAATCGTGTAGTTCGACGAAGGCTCGTAGCACCCGTTCGTTGAAGTCGTGCCGTTCACCAAGATAATCGCCGATCGCAGTCTTGTTGAGACCCTCGCCCTTGTAAAGAAACTGAGCGACGTCTTCCGGCGTCGGTGCCAACAGGTTGTGCTCTATCAGGTACTCGATGCCCTTCTTGGGATCCATATTGAATTTCTTGCGGCCGATCGACGTCTGCTTGGCCTTGTTGGACGGTTTCGTCTCATCGGCCGTAAGTCCGCCGCCCTCCATCGCCTCCATTTCTGCGACAACCTCGCCCAATTCATCTTTCAGTTGCTGAAAACAGATCGAGTTCGGAGGAAATTAGAAAAATGATTTACATCCAGATCTCTTGTATTCGCTCCCTCTCTGTCTCTTTCTAACTATTTTATATAAATATATATATATATATATATATATATATTATATATTATATTAATATAATTGTATTATCTTAATTATTATATAATTATATTAAAATTAATATATTATATATATTAATCTTATAGATACAATATTTTATATTATATCTCCATGTTAGAGATAATATAAAATATTATATCTATAAGATTAATATTAATCTCTAAATAATATATGTATATTAATAAATAGTATCTATATTAATAGAGTATACTCTATTAATAAATATTATAGTATCATTTTTTCGTCGCATAAATCGATGCAAAAAGTTCAGCGGTGTTTAGAAATTAATGGAGAATATTAGCGGGGAGCGTAATGATTCGGAACGACGAGCTATGCGATTCTCGTAGATCGTGTACGCGGTACAACAGCGGCTTCCTGTTTCGCTCGAATACCGCTCGACATCGTCCGCCTATTTCCCACCATGCGTTTCAGTTCAACGTACATTCCGCGAATACCAGGATCGTATCTCTCTTTCGGTTTCAAATAGACGCTGTGGGATAGACCTGGCGTTAAAAGGATCAACACATACGCGAGTGACATACGTTATTATTGGATCAATAATTATTATTGGCACAATATTACGTCGCGAATCTGCCAATTTCGTTTTCATTTTCTCTTTGTTCGGACGTCTTCACGATCAGCTGTTTATCACTGTCTCATACTTGCGAGTCTTTTTTATTCTTTTCGCGTCGAATAGATGAATCATTTTTTTTTTTTTTTTTTTATTCGAAGAGACCTTGATGCAGATACTAAGATGACATGACTACTACCGTGACACATTAGTTGCTTTCCATTTACATCAAAACTCAGATAATTCTCACTTGTGACGTCATAACTTAGTTGAATACACGTTCTTTTTGACGCTGAGAAGGTGAGATTCAACTGAGTTTCTGCACACGGTCGAGACCGTGTGCTTTAGTGAGTTTAATAGACTCACATTAAAAGTAAGCTTATGAACTTGTATTATTGTGGCGGGACGTCGTGATTCTTTAAAAACTCACGATTGCTCACGATACAATTTACAATGCTAGATTTAAGATTATTGAGAATATTTTCCCACTTGCGCGTTCCTTTTACTCACTGAACAATTGACGTCTTATCTGACAATGAGTATAAAATACTCACATAACTGAGTGACAGTATCACTTGAGTGAAAATGGAAAGCAACTATTGTGTCGCAGAAAAAATCGATAAACGCATGCAAACAACGCGTTGCACCCATTCGCAGCATAATTGCTATCGCTGCTCATAACGACTTAGAAAATGACATTTCGCTATCGCGAAACATTTATCATCACGAGCCTACGATCGCTTAACGCGATCGGTGCCTAAATTTTCAGATTAATCTTCGAATCGACAGAGAGAAAGAGAGAGAGGGGGGCAAATAGACAGACAAACCGAGGAGAGAAAGAGAGAGATGTTTTAAAGAAAGTCGAGAGAATAATTTGTGACAAGCTGAGTCTTTCTCAATAAAAATGTTTCAGAAAAGAGGAAGGGTCGACACAACACATACACGCATACACACGCACGCCGGAAATGGCCGTACGTTGTTAACCGATGAGACTTGTTAATGGGTTGGCCGCGATAACAACAAGGATAATAACTTGGTCGCATGGTCGGCCCCAAGTATTGTCTGTTAGGTAGTAGCATTTCTTTTGTAGTTATCGGCGGCGTACATCCGGTCTCACGACAGGAAGAAGGCCGTCGACGAAGCGCGAAAAAAAACCGGTACGCGCCCTGTGAACCTGACAAATTATAAACTCGCTCTGAATGCTGGGAAAAAAAACTTTCTTTCGCTTCCGCGTCCTACGTTATTCGCAAAAATTCCTTCTCGTAATTCTCCAGCCGAAGCTGTGAAACTTATTCACCTCGTTTATCAATGGCAATTAATATATATATTGTTGCGCTCTCTGGCCGGCTTCGATATCTCGAAGCGTGTATAACGCAAACACTCGTTTTCACACAACACTCACGCCGGAAATGATTAGGCGTTTGATAATTTTAGTTAACTTTAATAACAGAATTAGGAATATCAACAATATTAATACGCAATTCATTAAAACCCATCTAACCCGGCTTTCAGCCGAATTCCAACTCAATCGCTCTCTTGTTTCACAACAACTCTATGACGACGCGTTCGGAGATGAACTTCTCTGTTATACACTGTGTCCCGAAGTACATCGACGGGGACACAACATTGCCCCCTTTCTTCCAAAGATTGTCGTCTCGACAATCATGAATCGAAATGAGTTTTTCTACTTCACTTCGAGCTCCAGCTCGAATTATTAAGTAACTCCTTTGATTCTTCTTTTGACTTCAGAAAATTAGACGAGTTTTCCTGCTCCATCCTGAGCTGCTGCTGCAGGTTAACGAGCGACTTGATCCAAATTTTCTTGAAGACAAAATTTCCTTTTTTATATTAGATGACGACTTCTTCTGGGACTTTTCGGATAAGAGGGGGAGGTAACTACCGTGGACCCAACGCCCACATGGGACTTCTCAAATCCCTGCCTCGATATTCACCCAAAGATTCGTGGAAAAACCACGGCTTGAAAACCACGAATGAGGCAGTCTTCTTTTATCGATTATTAATCTTCAAGGAAATGATGTTCAACTTTCCGAGAATTCACTCCGATGCGGTTTTTTCTCTAAAAGAAAACACTCCTACGAGTAAATAATTCTTTAAATGGGTTTCGGATGTTTCTTTTATTTAAAATGAAGATTTCCTAAACTCGTCTTTCATAAAAAGAAGCTAATCGATCTAAATGAATTACTTTATTTTTATGCCTATTTGATTTGCGAATACAATAAACTACATCATTTAATCTTTTTACTACTTCATAGGGTCCCTCCCAATTGCTCTGTAATTTAGGAGTCTTCCCTATAACTCTTGTTTATTAATTTCATCCTTTCGTTTCTCAAAATTAGTTTCTTGAATATTTTTTACTGTTTTAGCTTTTTGTACGGCCATTCTCAGGGAAGTAATTTCCTCGAGTTGAAGTGTTCTTTTAATAAACCTATCAGACAATGCTGAAATAAACTGCGCGCATGCGATTTTGTCCCGAATTTGATGTGAGCACTCAGGATAAGCTAATTGCGCTAAACGTTCTAAATCAGTTCCAAAAGTCGCTTCATCTTCCCCGAACTTTTGTTTTCTATTAGTAAATTGCGAATAATACGACTGAGACAAATAACTCTCCCCGAAGCGCAACTCTAATTTAGATTTCAATTCAGAATAAGTAAGATTATTAATATCGTCAATACATTCCAATACGGATCGCGCTTTCCCTCTTAAACATGATACAAGTGCGATATTCTTTGCATCTTCAGACCATCGATTAGCTCGCGCAATTAATTCAAATTGTGAGAAAAACTCTCTAAGCGGAATAGTCCCGTCAAACGTGTCCGGCTTCAATTTATAACCCAAGCTAATAGTATCGAAACGCTCATTTTCGTTTATTCCAACATTGTCTCCTACACCACTAATATTAGAGCGACTTAGCTGGTTTTCGCCACGCATTCTTTCCTCGATTCCTCGAAGCATTTCGTCGCGTTGTCGCAGCTGCATTTCAAAAGATGATCGTTGCTGTTGCTGTTCCTCGCGAAGCTGCTGGATCTCAAGTAAAGCAGTTTGGAGCGCCGTGCTTTCTATTGTCGCCTCACTCGTTGCAAGAGGAATCGCTGCAGTCTCGGAACGTGTTCTCGGAGAATGCACTGTCGCCATCGTTGTCCGTCAGATCCCGGACGAGCCCCCAAAATGTTGCGCTCTCTGGCCGGCTTCGATATCTCGAAGCGTGTATAACGCAAACACTCGTTTTCACACAACACTCACGCCGGAAATGATTAAGCGTTTGATAATTTTAGCTTTAATAACAGAATTAGGAATATCAACAATATTAATACGCAATTCATTAAAACCCGTCTAACCCGGCTTTCAGCCGAATTCCAACTCAATCGCTCTCTTGTTTCACAACAACTCTATGACGACGCGTTCGGAGATGAACTTCTCTGTTATACACTGTGTCCCGAAGTACATCGACGGGGACACAACAATATTTATGATAATATTTAACTCTCTATATTCGATGAAATAAGTATATGTATGTACATACAATCGCGAGGTGTGTTTAGCAATGCTAATGATCGCTTTGTCATCATTAAATCGAAATACGAGGAATCGTGCGAGTTCCTGCTGAAGGTCTTCAATTGTATTATCGTTAAAAGAAAAATGAAGACTCATTGAAAATCGCGCTCGCAAGATTTTTATTAATTTTTATATTACTTTTATATCAATATTTATATTTATCATAAATATAAAAATATTAAATATTTATCAAAATATTATATAATATCAATATAATATTTTTATCAATATTTAATATTCTTATATTTAGATTTAACATTTTTCTAATTTAATTTACACTGCATATATAATATTTTTACAGAATAAAATACGCCCAGAAATAAAGAAAGAAAAAGAGAGTGATTTCGTTCATTAAGGTATGAGCGACAGGTTTCGTTAAATTAGCTCGTGCAAATTTCTCTCATTTCGTCGAAAAAAGAAATACATCGTCTTTGAATCGGCGAACACGTAGTACGTTTCCCTTTTATCGTCTGTCCCGCGACAGAACATGATTGCCTTATTCCGTTCTATTTCTGTCGTTCGCGTACGCGTCCTGTGTACAATCGATCGAAAGTTCAGTACTTAGCACTCAACTAGCTTCCTTCCTGCGAAAAGCGAGACGAGGCTAAGGGCATCCGCCTACATAACTGAAGAAGAAGCTGAAGATTACTATGCGCGACAATCATAAGTGTGTACTTTGCGCTCGTTACTTGAGATATTTCGCGTGTACGGGAGCATCCCCTTTTTATCCCGAGAGTATTTTCCATCTCGAAATATTCGACTCTGACGTGACAATTACATTGACGAAATTATGCACTTCTTCGCACTTATTTCTTCTCTTTTTATACCGAAACGCGTTTAATTTAATCGGTTAGGATCTATTTTTGTTTAAAAAAATTTGTAAAAATAATCTCATTTATTTGTTTACATTTTTATAAATTAGGAAATACTGATATCTGATACTGTAATCTTTAGAGGATTCCCATTTTAAGGTAAGAGGATCCAAAAGGATCCTCTTACTTTAAAATAGTCATCGGTAAGCGTTTATTTTAGAACATATAGAGATAGAGTATTCTAAAAATAAGTGGGAAATTCTTGAAAAAAGGATCAATTTTTTCAGTGCAATTAAGTGCAGCTTAAAACTTAACGGAGCACCGTCATAAAATCCTCGGTCAAATTCATTGCGTCTCTTTGATTTCAATGTCGCGAAGGAGGACAAAAGTAGCATGATCGTTGAATCAAGAGCGAAAGTAAGTACCTGTTCGATTAGATGCTACGACATATTTTATCCGATTGATACCATGCCAGACGTATGTATACACACATACGTGATGATCTTGCAACTAGTCATAAAAATCGTACGCGAACAAACTACATGCCTGATTTCGCGCTTTATTAGGTTGTCATGCGTTGTGCACGAAAGCTAATTATGTTTCACGGATTCTGCATAATATGATTATCATATATTCTCGCTCTCTTTTCACACGTGTCGTCCTCGACTAATATAAAGATTAAAATTACATACGTATTCGATACATAATTTACACATTATGTGTTTCATCTAATTTCAACATTTTTTGATTGTATACAGGGTGTCCCATAATTCGCGAAGCACCCGTCAGTTGCAGGTAGAGTAGGTTAAACTGAGTAAAAAAGTCCTCTATCATTTTGCGATTTTCTCAATAATTAATGAGAAATAAATTAAAGAAAATCAGCCAATTCGAGCGATGATAAGCGTGCAGCGAGAAGAGCCAGCCCACTCGGGGGTTCAGAGTTAGCGCTACTCGTATGTAGTTACTGTCTTTTGTAAAGCGCTCCTCCCCGCTTCATCGCGCGCCTAGCAACCGTGTAACATTATACTGTTTCTTTTCGCCGCATGCTTAGTAACGATATGAAACTGGGCTGTCTTTTCTCGCCGTCGTCACGCGAATTGGCTGATCTTCTTTAATTTATTTCTCATTAATTATTGCGAAAATCGCAAAATAGTAGAGGACTTTTCTATTCAGTTCAACATGCTCTACCTGCAACTGACGGGTGGTTCGCGAATTATGGGACACCCTATATATATTTTTATTTATAATTAATTTTTAATTCTATTTTATCAAAACACAAAATAGACCTAATATAACAAAATGTAATATATAAAAATATATATAATCGGATTAAGATTATTCGAACCAGCCAAAACAATCGGTCGTTTAGGAATATAAGCAGCATATTATTATAAATGAGACTATGAGCTATATGTGTGACAATCGTTAATAAAATAAAATATCGTATCGAAAATTGTGTCAAAATTCAAGATATTAATATAACACTAATATACGAGACAGGCCATTTGCGCATTAATTTCGAATGAAAGATGTATATATGATGTATATATGAATTTATACTGCCGACTGTGCAAAGATATAATGTAACCGTGTCATGGACGTTGTACGAAATACGAATATATCCTCGGGTTTTCAATATTCAATATTTCTCGCAGATATCTTTATATATATATAATACATTCTCTCTTTATCCACAATAAAATCAATTTCCTATTTTACATGCATATACATATATGCGATTTCCAATTATTTTCATGTCTAACGTAAATGTAAATTTCTACAATTTCATACACGCACACACATGCGAAGATTACATATATTTGACAAATTTACAAAGCTCGATAAAATAATGTAATATTTTGTGAAACTACGTGGTCAGAACCCAGAGGCCGCACAATGATCCATTTTAATTTCAACCGACAGTTTAATCCTAGAATACTGTCGCCAAAAATTATCATCAATCATCAAAAATATCACCAAAATTACCATCAATACATAAATCATGCATAATGTGTGATCGTCTGGTTTCAACATTTTTGACTATATGTATATGTATATATATATTTTTTAAATATATATATATATTTTTTTTTAATTTTATTATTAATTTTAATTCTATATTATCAAAACACAAAATAAACCTAAATATAACAAAATCATAAATTTTACGTACCATAATCTATAGGATTAAAACACGATATTCGTTTTTTTTTTTTAAATTTTAAATGGCTGTGGGACTAATAGATATAGGATCAATCGAAAGGGTGAAACGTAGGATCAAAGAATTTTTTACCGCGTATCCACAAACAAACAGGATCGCGGTCACGTGACCGGGGAGAAGGGGGATGTTAGGTAATTGGAGGGTGGCCAAGCGCGCCAAATTCTACACGATTTTCTCCAAGCCGAAGAAAACCGTGCGTTTTGGCTGTTGTCCAGGAGTTACGAATCCGCGGAAGAAATGCGAGCGCGATATACAAGTGCGATGAAAGTTTTCCCGTTACTTAAGCGTAACGAACAATGACTCGAGCTTTTAGGGTTTCGCGGCTTTTAAAGTGGCCGCGAAATATCTCCCTGTTTCCCGACCATTGTGAAAGAATCTAAAATGCAACAAGGAGACCCCATTTTATTATATATATATAATTATTCATATTATATTGATATATTAATTATTTAATTGTTATATCATAATATATATCATAATAATTATAATAAAATAAAAATTATATATATAATAATTTATATATTTTCTCTTATTATATTGTATTTTTTCGTATAGCAAACATATTGCCAAATAATTTAGACTTTAAACCGTTGGAAGGAAATTCGCGAGCGAGAATCGCGCGAGAGGATGCCGTCGAAACCGGTTAGTTTCCAGCACGATAACGATATCTGTGACGCGACGCAGTTGAATGAATCAATAGGAAGTAAGCGGAGACGCAAATTGTCGATTAGTCATTAGATCAACAATGCACATTGATTCTCGGCGCGCTCGCGTTAATGCTCGTATATTAGGTGCGCAAATAGCGAGTATCCGGTTACTTTAACGCGAGCGACGCGTCACGAGAGCGTGAACAGTTTCTCGTTAATTCGTCGTCTAGTCGAACGTTACGCGAGATAAATTCCGTCTCTCGCTCTCTCTCTTTGCACATACAGGGAGAAAAATGTAAGCTACTTCAAGAGTTCTACTCGTCGAAATGAGCAAAAAAATGTATATAAACATATGCCAAAAAATGCGTCATTTTCACGTTACAAGTTCTATATATTTGGGTTAAACTTAAAATAATTACAAAGCGTATTATTTTATTTCCAACAATACAAAATAAAAAATAGTTCTGATATCTCAAAATAATTTATTCTCGAGCAAATAGGGCAATTATTTTCCAAACATTGCCTAGAAATAACACCTGTCAAACGTGACAGGACGAAAGAGCTAATTAAAGAATTATTTTTGGAGATATGTTTGTATGAACATTTTTGCTCATTTTGATGAAGATAGAATTCATAAAATACCCATAATTTTGTCACACCCTGTACAAGCTCGTATCTCATCAAGAATATGCATATATCCATCTGATTCTTGTTCCCGATTCGCGTCCCGAGCGAAATCGTATCGTATATATGATTGAAAATGACAATACCGCGGATACGCAAAATTTACGATGCGCTCTTGTCTTCGCTTCCGATTTGCATAACCCACTTAAGGCTAATTATACATCGCCGTAACTTTTTTTTTTCCCTCGCAATCCGAGTATACGCTCTCGGGGATATATGGGTCGAGAATGACCGGTCAAATACTCTCTCTGCTCTCTCGCCTCGTTCCTTCCTCCGAGAAATTATATTTATCCCCCTTAGCGCGTAAATGGATACAACCCCGGGTGAAAGACATGTCAAAGTAAGTCTATTTAAATCTATCTCGTTAAGCCTGTCCGTATATATACGCGCGCGCCGACACACAACGCGCTCATCGATCCATTCGCGCTCATCGTGTCACTGTATTCGTGTCACCGAATTTGAACGGGTCCCCGATCTGTCTCTCAGTGACCCGGCTAATCTCTTTTATCGGCAGTAAATGGCGCGAATGTAGGCAAGGGAAGACAGAGAGGAGGAAGGGAGAGGGAATAAGGATGTCCCGGAACATTAGATTCGATCCATTACTTCTTATATGATATATAAATGAATTAATTAATTGCCGGAGCAATTATTCGCGTTACACGCGCGAGATAAATCACGCTATCATGTCGAGAGGCACTTTGCCATTTCCATGTCGCAAATACACACGAGAGTTAAATATATATATATATATACCATATATCTTTTTCAACAAAATTTCTCGTGTTAAAATTTATACATAAAAAGAACTCAATTTTGTAATATACGTAATAATTTTTTCTTTCTAGTTTTTATCGTCTTCTTTTTTATCATCATTTATCTCATGAGGAAAAAAATAATTAAATAATACATATATTAATATATAATATGTATTTAAAATAATTTATATATAATAATAATATGTGTATTTTATATTAATTATTATATATATGTATATATATAATTATTTATATTATATTATTATTTAATTATTATATTAATTGTTACATATATATTTATTATAAATATATAATAATTATATATATAATAATTTATATAATATTTTCTCTTATCTATTTTTTGTATAGCAAACACAAGTTAAATATAATTTTTGTATTTAGTGTTTCTGTAAAGTTTATACACGAGGCCTGTATATATATCGATAGCGGACATCGAAAATGTGGACGTCCCGGTTTCATCTATAAATAAGTCTCCCTGACTGGGTCTACTACAATCTTCAATTTGTGACGTCACGTGACACGCGGAATAATACTACTTTATTATCTTCAGTGAGGAATCATTAACGATAGATATTCGATCGCAGTCACAGATGAAGATTGAATCACCAAACGGTTTCGATTCGATCTTGTTATTATAACACGCGCACACGTTTACATACACACGTGTATGTAATCTCACATACATTCATGCCGGCAGAAACGATCAACATCTATTTTGCATTTGATTCTTGACCCTGAAACGAGTCACGAAGACGATGTCGCGGCCCGAGTTTGAAGTATCGCTGCGATTTTATATTCCGCGGGCAAATTCTCAAATATAATGAAATTTTAACTCTTTCGAAAGAGGTTTTTCCCGTATGTAAAGCAAACGTCTTTACGTATACTAATCGAAAGATTAACTTTGTAACGGTGACGTCATTTTCTCGGTCGTAAAATCATAGATTCCTCTCGGAGAACCTCCGTGACTCTTTAGGTAAACTTTTCTCTGTCTCTCGCCGTTTTTTATCGTCTCGCCTCTTTAAATATCTATTACTTTATACGCGTTTCGAAGCTATCTCCGAAATAACGTTTTTCGACGAGGCAACACCGCGAACGATATCTAGAAATAAATCTGGCGAAAATTGGCACGAGGTAGCCTTGAAGGATCGCGGCGGTGAACCTACCTTTGTACCTACTACATACATATATATATACATACATACTTCCGTTGCCGCGGCAACGCGGGTCGCATTTCCGCGAATTTAATTCGCGTTAGTTTAATTAGAAATAATTTGAATATAATTGGATAATCTCCTTCTCTCTCGACTAACCGTGGCGGACAAGACGCTGAGATCCCAGGCGCTCTTAGCCTGCTTCTGGTTCAAGTTCTTCTTGCTCTTCTTGCCGGGTCTCCGCAAACTGGAGAACCACCCGGCGGCGATCGCGACCGCGCTCGTGTCTCGTCGTCCACCGTCGTCCACCACCGGCCTGACAACACCACCACCTGCAGCCGCACGCGAATTACCGCGCATCTCGTCGAGAGCGTCCACGGATCTGCCGGTGAAGATCATGTTCCCGGCCTACTACACGTTTCCAAGAACGACCTCGGAGAGCCCGGAGCTCCCTCACTTCGCGGATCGTCTCGCCTTCTTCCCGGACGACGAACGACATCCGCTTCGTACGACACCGCGTCGTTCACCGTCTCGGTCACACTCGAAGCGTAACATCGCTCGTACTTATTCACGACCTGAAGAAGAATAGACTAGACGAGGTACAAGGGTCGACGCGAGCACGCGGTCGGAAGTGCAACGACCGACCTCGCAACGACGAAGACGACTCTTTTAAGAACGCTTTAATTATAAACCGCGCTTCTTTCCCGGTTTTCGCGTGTACTCCCCTTTCTTCACCCTGAGACACAGCTTCGTGGGAAAGTGAAATTCCTCGCGCGTAAATTCCTTCGAGATGAATAATCGAGTCACGTGAAAGGCGGCAAGTGCACGGAGTAATGTGTTCACGGGGAGATAAAGGCGACACGTTTTCTTCGAACGCGATAAACCACAACCGACCGACCGAAATCAACTGGCGAGCCGCGAGCCGCACAAACCACGTCCGTCGCCGTCACGCGATTCCCCGCGACTGCGGCGGCGGCGATTCTCGCGGCGGCGAACGACGATTCTCGATTCTCGATTCTCGCATTCTCGCGGTGGCGGCGAGCGGCGACGACGGCGGCGGCGGCGACGGCGGCGGCTCGGCTGTCACACGGCGCCGCGCAGCGGCCGCGCTTCGCACTGGAGTACTCTGCGTTGATACCACTGCTT